>NW_023665572.1:0-2984 GCF_014743375.2 Drosophila subpulchrella
ACCTTCGAGGATTATACATTTCTAGCAACAAAATCGCCACAGGCGGAAGTGAAAGGAGTAGCCTTCGGCTTTTCCAAACGAACTTGTCATTGTCCTTCCCAACGTTGTTGTTGTTGTTTTCCTATAATCGCTGTCAGTCGTTGTTGTGGTTGCTCGTGGGTAACTACAGTGTTTACTCGGTAGTGTCGACGGCTTACAAGGCAAGCACCATGGACACTGACCATGCGAACCTAAATGACTTCAGGGATCGCGATCTGGCCACGCGCATGCGCCGCTGCAATTACGAAAAGTACAAATCCCTGGTGCGCATGCACTTGTCCTTTGAACTGGAGCTGAATACGGATGAGTAAGAGGATCAAGAGGACCTGCATATCACCATTATTAAATAACTCCCCTTCACAGGTTCGATCTCCCCCTGTCACGAGATCGTCTACGAGGACAAGGGCAAGCTGAAGAAGTGGAACCGCTTGTCCAAAAAACATCGCCTGGGCCACGGAGCATCAGCTGCCACATCCTGTGCCGCCGGCTCTGGCAGCAAATCCGTGGGCAATAGTCCCACAGAGACACTGCAGCAGCAAATTGACCCTGGATTCCTGATGCACCTTCAAGAGCTCAAGGAGTTCCTCATGCTGGAGAAGAGTATGTACATATAGACATCCCATAATGAAGGTTTTTCAAATTATATTCTTATATAAACTAGATCTCACCCAGGAGGGACTGTTCCGCAAGGCCGGAGCCGTGTCCCGGCAAAACGAACTTCGGATGCACATCCAGCACGACAAACCACTAAATTTAGAACAGGCTGGCTTCTCGGCCCACGACTGCGCCACCGTTTTCAAGGGATTCCTTTCGGAGCTGCCAGAACCCCTACTCACAGACGCCCACTATCCAGCCCATCTCCAGATAGCCCCGCTCTGCCAGGCGCTCAATGGTCAAGTGGCAGCCACCGCCGAGCGACAGCGTCACCTGCTCAACTCGGTGCAGCTGCTGCTCCTGCTTTTGCCCGAAGAACATCGCGAACTCCTGCAGCACATCATCGAAATGCTGCATGCCGTGGCCCAGCACGAGAAGAGCAACAAGATGAGCGCCGAGAATTTGGCCACTTTGTTTACGCCCCATCTGATCTGCCCCAGGCAACTGCCGCCGGAGGTGCTGCACTACCAGGCCAAGAAGATGGCCAGCATCGTGACCTACATGATCGTCCGCGGACTTGACATCTTCGAGGTGCCCGGCAAGCTGTCTACAGACATCCGGGCGTACTTTCTCGAGCGCAAACGAAAGAAAACCATGTCGCCGGAACAAACGCTCGACGAGTCCATCTCGGACGTCTCGACGGTCAACACGGTGTACACTTTTGTAGACCGCGCCGCCACTGCAGCGGCCACCAATACGAATAATACGGATACGGAGCTGGCGCAGCTTTATGCCCACATCCAGAGCATGCCGGAGTCCTCCAAAAAGCGACGACTGATCAAGCAGTTCAACAAACAAAATTTGTTTGTTGAACTGCTTGATCAGTCGTCGCTTTTTGGAGGACTCCGGCATGCTCTGGATGTGGGCATAAAGCTGCGCCAGCTCCGTATCCGTATTATTCGTATTGGTGGCCGCTGCAGTGGCGGCGCGGTCTACAAAAGTGTACACCGTGTTGACCGTCGAGACGTCCGAGATGGACTCGTCGAGCGTTTGTTCCGGCGACATGGTTTTCTTTCGTTTGCGCTCGAGAAAGTACGCCCGGATGTCTGTAGACAGCTTGCCGGGCACCTCGAAGATGTCAAGTCCGCGGACGATCATGTAGGTCACGATGCTGGCCATCTTCTTGGCCTGGTAGTGCAGCACCTCCGGCGGCAGTTGCCTGGGGCAGATCAGATGGGGCGTAAACAAAGTGGCCAAATTCTCGGCGCTCATCTTGTTGCTCTTCTCGTGCTGGGCCACGGCATGCAGCATTTCGATGATGTGCTGCAGGAGTTCGCGATGTTCTTCGGGCAAAAGCAGGAGCAGCAGCTGCACCGAGTTGAGCAGGTGACGCTGTCGCTCGGCGGTGGCTGCCACTTGACCATTGAGCGCCTGGCAGAGCGGGGCTATCTGGAGATGGGCTGGATAGTGGGCGTCTGTGAGTAGGGGTTCTGGCAGCTCCGAAAGGAATCCCTTGAAAACGGTGGCGCAGTCGTGGGCCGAGAAGCCAGCCTGTTCTAAATTTAGTGGTTTGTCGTGCTGGATGTGCATCCGAAGTTCGTTTTGCCGGGACACGGCTCCGGCCTTGCGGAACAGTCCCTCCTGGGTGAGATCTAGTTTATATAAGAATATAATTTGAAAAACCTTCATTATGGGATGTCTATATGTACATACTCTTCTCCAGCATGAGGAACTCCTTGAGCTCTTGAAGGTGCATCAGGAATCCAGGGTCAATTTGCTGCTGCAGTGTCTCTGTGGGACTATTGCCCACGGATTTGCTGCCAGAGCCGGCGGCACAGGATGTGGCAGCTGATGCTCCGTGGCCCAGGCGATGTTTTTTGGACAAGCGGTTCCACTTCTTCAGCTTGCCCTTGTCCTCGTAGACGATCTCGTGACAGGGGAGATCGAACCTGTGAAGGGGAGTTATTTAATAATGGTGATATGCAGGTCCTCTTGATCCTCTTACTCATCCGTATTCAGCTCCAGTTCAAAGGACAAGTGCATGCGCACCAGGGATTTGTACTTTTCGTAATTGCAGCGGCGCATGCGCGTGGCCAGATCGCGATCCCTGAAGTCATTTAGGTTCGCATGGTCAGTGTCCATGGTGCTTGCCTTGTAAGCCGTCGACACTACCGAGTAAACACTGTAGTTACCCACGAGCAACCACAACAACGACTGACAGCGATTATAGGAAAACAACAACAACAACGTTGGGAAGGACAATGACAAGTTCGTTTGGAAAAGCCGAAGGCTACTCCTTTCACTTCCGCCTGTGGCGATTTTGTTGCTAGAAATGTATAATCCTCGAAGGT
>NW_023665573.1:0-9260 GCF_014743375.2 Drosophila subpulchrella
CAACCTCTGCAAGTTACGATAACATCGACGACGATGAATTTGATGCAGATGCAGATGGCTTTGACAGTGAAATTGGATGCTAATAATGTGACCAACTTCAATGTCCTGTGGAAACAGAAGCAAATTCGAATACTCGCAGGCGTTCTCATATGGAAGAACAAAGAAGACAAAGAAGGGAGATATTAGAGAGCAGATCAAAAATAAAGAACAGCAGAGGAAAAGAAAGCAAACAACAAGATAGCATCCCTGACTTAATCGATCTTGACGATAGTACTAGCACCACGAATAATATAACAATAGACAATGGTAATAATGACAACAAAAACAATAATATCAACAACAATAGTGATGATGATGATGATGAGTTTGGCGACTTCCAAAGCGAACGAGTCCCGACACAACAGCACCTAAAACTTCCAATAGTAAAATAGATGATTTGCTTGACTGGGATGGCCCAAAGTCAGACACAGATACCACCGCTGCTGCGCAAACATCATTGCCCTTTGCGGAGAAAAAACAGCAAAAAGCCCGTCCTCAGGCTACAAAGGACAAGTCGAAGGGAAATGATGCATTTTCCGACTTATTCTCTTACTCCAAGTCGTTGGTCTAATCACCAAATACCCCTTCATCTCCCAATACATTCAATACAGTCAACAAATTTTCATTCTCAGATATATGTATCCATATATACACTAATAATATCTTACTAAAAACTTGTCTATTTCCTTCTTCAAATGTCAGTTTTCTTTTTATTGAATATCAAAAAAAAAAAAAATTATATAGATACATTTGTATATGTCATTATCCATGCAGAAGAAAATACTTAAATACTTAAGTACACAAGTATTTATTGATTTGCTATTTCGGTCTTGGCAAGTCCCTTGGCTACGTCATCTACACTCGCGTCATCCTCTTCCATATACTCGTCGCCTGTGCCCACCACGCCTTGTTCAAACATTTGCTTACCGGTTAGCTTCCCATGATGAGCCTTCATCCTTCTCACCTGGTCTCTTTCATCCAGTTTCAGTTCTTGGCGAAATTTAGACCTCCATTCCAAGTACGATTCTCTTGTGACTTTAGTACCATGGAACTTGGCCTGTTCCTTCTTTTCACGTTCTTGTGCTTCCAGCTCGTACTGCTTCTCGAGCTTATTCAATTGTTCACTATACCATTGCTCACATCTTTTCTTTTATGGATGAAATCAATGCAAAACACATTTGCATACCCAATAACATATCGGTTTCGATTTGCGATTCTAATTGTACGGTTAATTCAGGCAAGTACCCCTTAAAGCTTATTAAATCGGGCAGGTTTTCAAACTTTTTCAGTACTTTATTACCATGGTCGTCATATTCAACCTCGTCTTCATCTTCCTCGTTATCTTCTTCGTTGTCATTGAGGGCTACTTCTTGAGCTTCCAATGAAATCAGGCATGGTTCGTCAGGGTAGTTTTCTGGTAACTTGAATTCGGCGATTATAGTGTGCTCTTTGGTTAAAACAGAAGTAGAATCACCTGTATCCAGCTCTAATTTAATGGCTACTTCAAATTTAATCTTTGGGTATTCATCGTTTATGATCCTCAGTTCATCAGGATAAATGGACTCTAAAACTTCTAGTTCCTGCTTCTGTTCTTCCTTATAATCCATAGTATTAACAAGTGCCTTCTGGATATGGAGGGAGGCCTTTTCCTTAAATTATACCAACCGACAGCATGGGAAACTCAGCTCTTTAAAGTCAATCTAACGATGCCTGCTGATTTTACAATTGGAAAATAGAAAATTTTCATTTTCCACCTTCTGTTACCCGAGTTTATAGACCTAGGATTTCCAATCATTACTTATTAGGACATTCGGGAAAAATATACATATATGGCCCACTTCTCTCACATCTCTTTTAGGGTCTGTGCCAATGGCACCCAAATTTTTCTTCTTTCTTTTTCGCTCGTATTCTCTCTCGCTCTTGATCAGTGTGAGCAGTTACTAATATACTGGATCAGAGAACATTAACTCAAAGGTTGATAATGTAGATCATTGGACATAGTGTGACGGTTTTGCACTCTTGTTGCGCTTGCTCTCTTAACAAGTCACATCTTATTTAGCCTCTTCACCCATAAGTTGATTGTAAAGCCGTAGAACTCTATATCACAGTCTCTTCGGCAACTCAACCAATAAGAACTATTAAGGATTAACACTAGCCATGATGCCGAATGTTGCTCCAAACAGCTACTATTTAAACATACCGAATGCCAATTCGACCTCAACGACTACGTCCTCGATCTTTTCTGATCTCAACAAGGAGTACGAGTCAAAGATTAAAGAAATCGAAGAATATTATATAAAGACACTGCTCAATGAAAACACCGATAATGATGACAGCAGCAGCTCCGAGGGGCATAATATAATGAAACGGACATTTTAAGTAAATACTCACCAAGGCCTTCTCCTTGGTTACCATCCAAACCAAACTGTTATCATCCGTTGGGAGATTTTAAAGACTTGATCATATCTGATTCCAGACCTACAAATACATTACCTATTAATAACCCTTTCGCAGGCAATAATAACATCTCAACACTTGCTACAACTGAGAAAAAACGTAAGAAAAGGTCACTCGAAGTTGAGATTAACCCTACTTACACGACAAGTGCATTTTCATTACCTCTGACAGCGGAGAATTTACAAAAACTATCTCAGGTGGATTCTCAGTCTACTGGACTTCCATACACACTTCCAATTCAGAAAACAACAAAACTGGAACCTTGTAGAAGGGCACCTTTGCAGCTTCCTCAATTAGTCAATAAGACCTTATACAAAACTGAGCTCTGTGAATCTTTTACTATTAAAGGCTATTGTAAGTATGGAAATAAATGCCAATTTGCTCATGGTCTTAATGAACTGAAATTCAAGAAAAAATCAAACAATTATAGAACTAAACCTTGCATAAATTGGTCGAAGTTAGGCTACTGTCCGTACGGTAAGCGTTGCTGTTTCAAACACGGTGATGATAAGGACGTTGAAATATATCAAAATGCTAACGATGGAAGAAGTAAGGATACGGCGTTGACTCCACTTCCTACTTCCCTAGCCCCAAGCAACAACGATAATATCACTAATTTGAGTAAGCCTAGGAACTTACATACTAGTGTTAAAGCATTGCAAAGGATGACTTGGTAGTCGGTCAACAACAAAGCCCTTTGAATATTTGGCGTATTTCTGCTGCCTCTCCTTATTTATTTATTCATTATCGTTTTCATATTTATTTCAGTCACAAAACAAAATTAAAGAATTCGTGACCTACTAACATGAGAATTAGTTAATTTAATCTTTTTAGTTTATTTATTTCATTAGATAGAATTTTTTTTTTCTTTCTCTGATCTTTCAGTGTTACTCATCGGTGGCAAACGTGTTTACAGGACTAAAAATCGAAATAATGATTATTATTGTTCTTAATTTACTTAGAGTTATTTAGTTTTTTTAACTATCGTAAATTGCCAAATGATCGGCTTTGTGGTACTCTATGTCTTAGAGACCTTGTAGATACGGACCTTCTCGATGCGCTAAGTCTTTTACTGGAGCTCTTTGTATTTTCGCCGGGCAATGGGAAAATCTTTCCTGAATACATATTATCTGTTGGATCATCAGCGATGTCCTCTAAACTTATCCCTTGCATGTTCCTTTGAAGTAAATAACGTAAGGAATTATACCAAATATTGTGTCTTTGCCTTGTAGGACAAGTAAACTTAATAGTCCTAGTTTCTGTGGTAACAACAATACTTTTGTGATACAATCCTGTTGGATATGGGTTTGGGTCTGTGACACTTTCTACTCCTAGAATGGCAACCACCTTTTGTTTTGGTATTGGCAGGATTCTCTAGGATGGGATTAGAAGCGGACCAGTACAAAGTTAAGGTATATGGATGAACCCAGAAGAATCTTTCATGACGTGATTCGAATCCAAAAGGTCCCAAGCGTGGATAATACTTAAACAAATATTCCCCAATGACGGTTTGGGTTAACGCGGGTATTATGCTTGGTTCGTTCAATGATGCTAAAGTTTGTAAAGATGCCGTCCTACTGGCAGATCCTGCACGTGACATAAATGATGCTACTATATCTCGTCTAGATGCTGGCGTATTCCTCGATGAACGTGTGGTTTTTGAGGTTGAATTAGAATTCAGACTCTGTTGACGTTTATGGTGCTTATGATGATTAGTACGATGAGACTGCTCTTCTATTTGTGGATGACTTTCGGAATCTTCATAAGCAGTTGTTGCTGCAGCTTCTGCAAGTCCCTTTTTTGCTCCAGACTTTGTGGACGCAGTAGATGTTTTATTGTTTAGCTTATGCGACACATACTCATGTTTGGATGCCGTGGCTTGACCTTTCTTATCTTCCTTTGTTGTTAGTGCAATCTGGAGCCCACGCTTTTTAACTTCCGCTTGTAATTCTTCATTACTTACACAGTTCCATTTCATGTCTTCAGGTGACATTAGATTATGGTAATAGGACGCGGAAAGCATAACTATATCGCTCATATCTTGAGCACTTGCATATGATGCACCCACAAAATTACTTTCAGGAATACACAACATACCATATTTCATAGCTTGAGTTTTAATAATGTCTACATCATTTTTGATTTCTTGGCTTTCATCTACAAAGCTATCAGATATATTGTCACCATAAACCGCCTCATTTTGACTCATTATATTATCATCTCTTGATAACAGTGTTTCTCCCTACTAGTCAAAATCAAATTACGATCGCCAGCGGGTTTCTTGAGTTGCCTTACTGTGAATGTTGGATCATCCGGCCCATATTCGACTTCTTCGTTGTCCATATCATTGTGGGGAACGGTGTTTTGGAAGGCACCTTCTTGCGCTGTGTTTGTGGTTTTTGCTGCTAAGTTTTGATTTTCTGACAAGGGATTATTCATTTCTTCCATGCCACCATTCAGATTAACCGCGTTATCTTTTAGTATATGATATTCTTCAAATTCCTGATCAGAAATGAGGGTCATACCATATTTTTCTGCTTTTCTAGATAGGTGATCAAGATCTATGCTACTGGCAACGCTAGTGTCATCGTTGTCCTTCGAAAATAATGGAGCTTCAATGTTTTTCAGATTGATATTTGATTTTTTCGAACGGAACTAATTTGTAGCCTAATTTTTCAGCAGAATTCTTGATGTTTTCATAGGCGGGAATGAAAATGGTAGCATCTTTCACTGTGGATGATTTCGAGATTATGTCAGTATAATCTTCGTTATTCTGCAATTCGACACGATTAAGCTCTTCGATATTATCATCTAGTGCATCTGTAAACATGCTCGATGTTGTGGTCGAGTTACTGCTGGTCGTTATTTATTGATTGTTCATCAATGCGCTCTGCACGCTCAGCTCCAGAAAGTTTGTTGGGTTTTGGAGGCATAATTCCATACCGAATTGGTGGGCATATACTTTCAAATCTTCATAAGTAATGGGAGGGCAGGGACTTGTAGTGTTTACCAGTTGTTGGTATTCTATGTTTTCTACTATGATGCTATCAAAAATGGCGGCCTTTTCTTTCAAAACATCTAGGCTAGGACGATCTATTTGATCCCGCAGTTCAGAATATTCCTTTTCTGAAATGATAATTAGCCCTTGCTCCTTGGCTTTCATTGTCAAAAATTCAGAATCTGGTTCAGATAATAGTTTCTCGTTTCTTTTATGCGTAGATTCATTAACTAGTATTTTCCCCATTGATAGCGCCTTAGTGGATAAGAAATCGATAGTTGGTTTCTCAATCGAGCGTGACATGGTCGCAAAATCATCCTTGTCTACCAAGACTTTATTTAATAAAGATGCCTTTTCGGAGAGGTGGATCACTGTCGGATGTTCTGATACTGCTAAAATTTTTTTTATAGTCATCTTCTTTTATTAAAATATGATTATTCAAAACGGCTTTCTCTTTTAAGTAGCTCAAGCTGGGATTTCTATAGTTTGTAACCATTAAATTGTACTCAGACAGAGGCACTACAGTGTGGTCGATTTTCTCTGAAGAAATTTTTCAAATAATCCAGTTGTGGCTTTTCGTATTTAGCAACCATCAATTCATAATCTTGTCTAGAGATTGCGACGTAATCCATTTTGTTCAAAGAATCCTTTAGATAATCAAAGTTTGGATTCTCATACTTTCCAATTAAATCTTGGTAGATAGTATTAGGAATTGCAATGTAGTTTAGTTTTGCTCAAGGTGTTAATTAAGTCTTCAACATTTCGATTTTCCAAAGGTTCTCTTAGAGTTGAGTACTCGTTTTGGTCGAGCAAACCAAGTTCAAGTGATTGACAGGATTCCTCTAGCTCCATCCGAGTGGGATGATTGCATTTTCTTATAGTTTCATCATACTCGATTTGGTCAACAAGTATTTTGTTCATTCCAGCAGCCTTTTCGATTAAAAATGTTAAAGAGGGATATTCTATTTTCTTTTGCAATGCTACCTTCTCCTCGTTCCTCAACAACACCATTTCATTGCGGGCAGCCTTTTCTTGCATGTAGTCAATATCTGGTGAATCAATCATTTGTTTCATGCGATCCAGCTCGACCTCGCTAACTAATTCATATCCCAGTGCTGATGCTTTTTCTAAAATAAATTCGTAGCCTGGATTTTCAATGGCTTCTTGCTTTTCTTCGTAATCATGTTTACTAATTATGAGCATTTGATATTTTTCACATTTTTCCTTCAGGAAATCAATAGATGGATCACCGAGAATATTTAAGATTTTAGTGTGTTCCCTTTCTCATATTATCATATTCTTCAGTAGACAATGGTACTTAAACTGAATTTCGAACATAGGTTCAAGACATCATTTTTGGAGGCATTGTCAACAATTGGTTTCTCTAGGTTTGGCAGGTTTTCTTTACGAATTGCGACGTAGCCTAAGGCCTTTAACTCATTTTCAATATCAGATAAAGTTCTTTTTTGTAGTGATGACTTCTCTGCAGAAGCAAGCTGTGGGGCAGGCATTGCAACGAAATCAAGTGCCTTAGTTGAAGGAATAAGTGATTTCTTGTTGCTTGCATTATCTTTCATTGCTTGGTACTCCGTTTTGTCCACTAGCACAAGATCAAGTAATGCGGCATTTTCTTCTATAAATTTCTTGGAGGGATTCTGCAGAGAATTTTTTAGTCTTTCATATTCTTTAGAGTCCAAAGCGTAACACCCAATTTGTTTGCAGAAGTTATCAATCTCTTCTTTAGAAGGTGTAGTGGCTATTCTATTCAAGTCAAGGTATTCATTAGGTTCTATTAATCTATAACCTTTGCTTTTGGCTTTCTCTTCAATAAACTTCAACGTAGGAGAATTGAAATTGCTGACTAGCTCATTGTACGTTGTTGTATCAATTATATGGTAACCTTTCAACTTGGATCTTAGTAACTCAACGTCCGGCTTTTCCATCGTATTTTTCAATGCAATGTACTCATCGTTCGAAACAATCTGGTATTCTAACTTTTGCAATTTTGAAGCCATATCTTCCATAGATGGATTAGCTAAGGTGTTGAAGTCCGAGATCGATATAATTTTTTGATTGTATTTGTTCGGCATGTTTGACTAAGTATTCCAGTGATGGTTGTTCTAGTTTCTTTTCCAATTCAGAATATTCCTTGTTGGATACCACAGTATGGCCCAGTTTGGCAGACTTCTCCTTCAAGAATTCCATATCAGGATTCTCCTTGCACTTGACTAAGTCTTCGTATGCACTATCCGATAGAGATGGTGATCAGTAGCCTTGGCATGTTCGACTAGGTATTCCAGTGCCGGTTGTTCTACTTCCTTCTCCAATTCTGAGTATTTGCGTTGCAATTCAGAATATTCCTCGCTGGATACCCACAGCATGGCCCAGTTAGCAGACTTTTTCCTTCAAGAATTCCACATCAGGATTCTCCTTGCACTTGACTAGGTCTTCGTATGCACTATCCGATAGTAAATGGTGATCGGTAGCCTTGGCGTGTTCGACTAGGTATGCTAGTGACGGTTGTTCTACTTCCTTCTCCAATTCTGAGTATTTGCGTTGCAATTCAGAATATTCCTCGCTAGATACCACAGTATGGCCTAGTTTAGCAGACTTCTCCTTCAAGAATTCCACATCAGGATTCTCCTTGCACTTGACTAGGTCTTCGTATGCACTATCCGATAGGCAGATGGTGATTGGTGGCCTTGGCATGTTCGACTAGGTATGCTAGTGATGGTTGTTCTAGTTTCTTTTCCAATTCAGAATATGCTTCGTTGGATACCACAGTATGGCCCAGTTTGGCAGACTTCTCCTTCAAGAATTCCACATCAGGATTCTCCTTGCACTTGACTAGGTCTTCGTATGCACTATCCGATAGTAAATGGTGATTGGTGGCCTTGGCATGTTCAACTAAGTATGCTAGAGATGGTTGTTCTACTTCCTTTTCCAATTCTGAGTATTTGCGTTGCAATTCAGAATATGCCTCGTTGGATACCACAGTATGGCCTAGTTTAGCAGACTTCTCCTTCAAGAATTCCATATCAGGATTCTCCTTGCACTTGACTAGGTCTTCGTATGCACTATCCGATAGTAAATGGTGATTGGTGGCCTTGGCATGTTCAACTAGGTATTCCAGTGATGGGCTCACGTAGTCTTCTTTTTTGAGTAATAAATAATCTGATGCAGAAGCTTTTCTCTTAGAAAGTCTATCGTTGGGTTCTTTAAACCTTCTAAGGCTTTAGTATCAATCAGCACTTGGTCGTATTCTTTTGCCTTATCTGACAGGTATTGTTTCGAAGGTGTTTCTATCTTATTAACCATTGAAAAATACAGATCATTACTTAGCCATTTACAGCCGTTTCTCTCCTCCAGCCATTTACAAATATTCGATTGTAAGTCGTTCTTTGCTTCCAGGCATTTTTTCATTTGTTCAATTGATGGATTCTTGACACTCTCAAAAGGTCATTATAATCTTTGGTAGGTATTATCAGGCAATCAATTTTGGATGTTAAAGGCAGTAAAAAATCAATAGTAGGCTCTTTTAACAAGTTAAACGTACTTTGATCGATGGGTATCTTTTTCAAAGCCTGAAGTTTTTCCTTGAGATAGTTATATGATGGATTTGATAGGGATTCGTTTAGGTTCTCAAACTCCTCTAGAGGAAGAACTTTATAGCCAGAAGCTTCTAAATATTTAATATGAGATTCTAACGAAAACTCTTTTTTTGCTGTAATTGTCATCATTTGGTAACGCGATCATATTCAGGTTT
>NW_023665575.1:7500-83419 GCF_014743375.2 Drosophila subpulchrella
AAAAAAAAAAAAAAAAAAAAAAAAAAAAAAAAAAAAAAAAAAAAAAAAAAAAAAAAAAAAAAAAAAAAAAAAAAAAAAAAAAAAAAAAAAAAAAAAAAAAAAAAAAAAAAAAAAAAAAAAAAAAAAAAAAAAAAAAAAAAAAAAAAAAAAAAAAAAAAAAAAAAAAAAAAAAAAAAAAAAAAAAAAAAAAAAAAAAAAAAAAAAAAAAAAAAAAAAAAAAAAAAAAAAAAAAAAAAAAAAAAAAAAAAAAAAAAAAAAAAAAAAAAAAAAAAAAAAAAAAAAAAAAAAAAAAAAAAAAAAAAAAAAAAAAAAAAAAAAAAAAAAAAAAAAAAAAAAAAAAAAAAAAAAAAAAAAAAAAAAAAAAAAAAAAAAAAAAAAAAAAAAAAAAAAAAAAAAAAAAAAAAAAAAAAAAAAAAAAAAAAAAAAAAAAAAAAAAAAAAAAAAAAAAAAAAAAAAAAAAAAAAAAAAAAAAAAAAAAAAAAAAAAAAAAAAAAAAAAAAAAAAAAAAAAAAAAAAAAAAAAAAAAAAAAAAAAAAAAAAAAAAAAAAAAAAAAAAAAAAAAAAAAAAAAAAAAAAAAAAAAAAAAAAAAAAAAAAAAAAAAAAAAAAAAAAAAAAAAAAAAAAAAAAAAAAAAAAAAAAAAAAAAAAAAAAAAAAAAAAAAAAAAAAAAAAAAAAAAAAAAAAAAAAAAAAAAAAAAAAAAAAAAAAAAAAAAAAAAAAAAAAAAAAAAAAAAAAAAAAAAAAAAAAAAAAAAAAAAAAAAAAAAAAAAAAAAAAAAAAAAAAAAAAAAAAAAAAAAAAAAAAAAAAAAAAAAAAAAAAAAAAAAAAAAAAAAAAAAAAAAAAAAAAAAAAAAAAAAAAAAAAAAAAAAAAAAAAAAAAAAAAAAAAAAAAAAAAAAAAAAAAAAAAAAAAAAAAAAAAAAAAAAAAAAAAAAAAAAAAAAAAAAAAAAAAAAAAAAAAAAAAAAAAAAAAAAAAAAAAAAAAAAAAAAAAAAAAAAAAAAAAAAAAAAAAAAAAAAAAAAAAAAAAAAAAAAAAAAAAAAAAAAAAAAAAAAAAAAAAAAAAAAAAAAAAAAAAAAAAAAAAAAAAAAAAAAAAAAAAAAAAAAAAAAAAAAAAAAAAAAAAAAAAAAAAAAAAAAAAAAAAAAAAAAAAAAAAAAAAAAAAAAAAAAAAAAAAAAAAAAAAAAAAAAAAAAAAAAAAAAAAAAAAAAAAAAAAAAAAAAAAAAAAAAAAAAAAAAAAAAAAAAAAAAAAAAAAAAAAAAAAAAAAAAAAAAAAAAAAAAAAAAAAAAAAAAAAAAAAAAAAAAAAAAAAAAAAAAAAAAAAAAAAAAAAAAAAAAAAAAAAAAAAAAAAAAAAAAAAAAAAAAAAAAAAAAAAAAAAAAAAAAAAAAAAAAAAAAAAAAAAAAAAAAAAAAAAAAAAAAAAAAAAAAAAAAAAAAAAAAAAAAAAAAAAAAAAAAAAAAAAAAAAAAAAAAAAAAAAAAAAAAAAAAAAAAAAAAAAAAAAAAAAAAAAAAAAAAAAAAAAAAAAAAAAAAAAAAAAAAAAAAAAAAAAAAAAAAAAAAAAAAAAAAAAAAAAAAAAAAAAAAAAAAAAAAAAAAAAAAAAAAAAAAAAAAAAAAAAAAAAAAAAAAAAAAAAAAAAAAAAAAAAAAAAAAAAAAAAAAAAAAAAAAAAAAAAAAAAAAAAAAAAAAAAAAAAAAAAAAAAAAAAAAAAAAAAAAAAAAAAAAAAAAAAAAAAAAAAAAAAAAAAAAAAAAAAAAAAAAAAAAAAAAAAAAAAAAAAAAAAAAAAAAAAAAAAAAAAAAAAAAAAAAAAAAAAAAAAAAAAAAAAAAAAAAAAAAAAAAAAAAAAAAAAAAAAAAAAAAAAAAAAAAAAAAAAAAAAAAAAAAAAAAAAAAAAAAAAAAAAAAAAAAAAAAAAAAAAAAAAAAAAAAAAAAAAAAAAAAAAAAAAAAAAAAAAAAAAAAAAAAAAAAAAAAAAAAAAAAAAAAAAAAAAAAAAAAAAAAAAAAAAAAAAAAAAAAAAAAAAAAAAAAAAAAAAAAAAAAAAAAAAAAAAAAAAAAAAAAAAAAAAAAAAAAAAAAAAAAAAAAAAAAAAAAAAAAAAAAAAAAAAAAAAAAAAAAAAAAAAAAAAAAAAAAAAAAAAAAAAAAAAAAAAAAAAAAAAAAAAAAAAAAAAAAAAAAAAAAAAAAAAAAAAAAAAAAAAAAAAAAAAAAAAAAAAAAAAAAAAAAAAAAAAAAAAAAAAAAAAAAAAAAAAAAAAAAAAAAAAAAAAAAAAAAAAAAAAAAAAAAAAAAAAAAAAAAAAAAAAAAAAAAAAAAAAAAAAAAAAAAAAAAAAAAAAAAAAAAAAAAAAAAAAAAAAAAAAAAAAAAAAAAAAAAAAAAAAAAAAAAAAAAAAAAAAAAAAAAAAAAAAAAAAAAAAAAAAAAAAAAAAAAAAAAAAAAAAAAAAAAAAAAAAAAAAAAAAAAAAAAAAAAAAAAAAAAAAAAAAAAAAAAAAAAAAAAAAAAAAAAAAAAAAAAAAAAAAAAAAAAAAAAAAAAAAAAAAAAAAAAAAAAAAAAAAAAAAAAAAAAAAAAAAAAAAAAAAAAAAAAAAAAAAAAAAAAAAAAAAAAAAAAAAAAAAAAAAAAAAAAAAAAAAAAAAAAAAAAAAAAAAAAAAAAAAAAAAAAAAAAAAAAAAAAAAAAAAAAAAAAAAAAAAAAAAAAAAAAAAAAAAAAAAAAAAAAAAAAAAAAAAAAAAAAAAAAAAAAAAAAAAAAAAAAAAAAAAAAAAAAAAAAAAAAAAAAAAAAAAAAAAAAAAAAAAAAAAAAAAAAAAAAAAAAAAAAAAAAAAAAAAAAAAAAAAAAAAAAAAAAAAAAAAAAAAAAAAAAAAAAAAAAAAAAAAAAAAAAAAAAAAAAAAAAAAAAAAAAAAAAAAAAAAAAAAAAAAAAAAAAAAAAAAAAAAAAAAAAAAAAAAAAAAAAAAAAAAAAAAAAAAAAAAAAAAAAAAAAAAAAAAAAAAAAAAAAAAAAAAAAAAAAAAAAAAAAAAAAAAAAAAAAAAAAAAAAAAAAAAAAAAAAAAAAAAAAAAAAAAAAAAAAAAAAAAAAAAAAAAAAAAAAAAAAAAAAAAAAAAAAAAAAAAAAAAAAAAAAAAAAAAAAAAAAAAAAAAAAAAAAAAAAAAAAAAAAAAAAAAAAAAAAAAAAAAAAAAAAAAAAAAAAAAAAAAAAAAAAAAAAAAAAAAAAAAAAAAAAAAAAAAAAAAAAAAAAAAAAAAAAAAAAAAAAAAAAAAAAAAAAAAAAAAAAAAAAAAAAAAAAAAAAAAAAAAAAAAAAAAAAAAAAAAAAAAAAAAAAAAAAAAAAAAAAAAAAAAAAAAAAAAAAAAAAAAAAAAAAAAAAAAAAAAAAAAAAAAAAAAAAAAAAAAAAAAAAAAAAAAAAAAAAAAAAAAAAAAAAAAAAAAAAAAAAAAAAAAAAAAAAAAAAAAAAAAAAAAAAAAAAAAAAAAAAAAAAAAAAAAAAAAAAAAAAAAAAAAAAAAAAAAAAAAAAAAAAAAAAAAAAAAAAAAAAAAAAAAAAAAAAAAAAAAAAAAAAAAAAAAAAAAAAAAAAAAAAAAAAAAAAAAAAAAAAAAAAAAAAAAAAAAAAAAAAAAAAAAAAAAAAAAAAAAAAAAAAAAAAAAAAAAAAAAAAAAAAAAAAAAAAAAAAAAAAAAAAAAAAAAAAAAAAAAAAAAAAAAAAAAAAAAAAAAAAAAAAAAAAAAAAAAAAAAAAAAAAAAAAAAAAAAAAAAAAAAAAAAAAAAAAAAAAAAAAAAAAAAAAAAAAAAAAAAAAAAAAAAAAAAAAAAAAAAAAAAAAAAAAAAAAAAAAAAAAAAAAAAAAAAAAAAAAAAAAAAAAAAAAAAAAAAAAAAAAAAAAAAAAAAAAAAAAAAAAAAAAAAAAAAAAAAAAAAAAAAAAAAAAAAAAAAAAAAAAAAAAAAAAAAAAAAAAAAAAAAAAAAAAAAAAAAAAAAAAAAAAAAAAAAAAAAAAAAAAAAAAAAAAAAAAAAAAAAAAAAAAAAAAAAAAAAAAAAAAAAAAAAAAAAAAAAAAAAAAAAAAAAAAAAAAAAAAAAAAAAAAAAAAAAAAAAAAAAAAAAAAAAAAAAAAAAAAAAAAAAAAAAAAAAAAAAAAAAAAAAAAAAAAAAAAAAAAAAAAAAAAAAAAAAAAAAAAAAAAAAAAAAAAAAAAAAAAAAAAAAAAAAAAAAAAAAAAAAAAAAAAAAAAAAAAAAAAAAAAAAAAAAAAAAAAAAAAAAAAAAAAAAAAAAAAAAAAAAAAAAAAAAAAAAAAAAAAAAAAAAAAAAAAAAAAAAAAAAAAAAAAAAAAAAAAAAAAAAAAAAAAAAAAAAAAAAAAAAAAAAAAAAAAAAAAAAAAAAAAAAAAAAAAAAAAAAAAAAAAAAAAAAAAAAAAAAAAAAAAAAAAAAAAAAAAAAAAAAAAAAAAAAAAAAAAAAAAAAAAAAAAAAAAAAAAAAAAAAAAAAAAAAAAAAAAAAAAAAAAAAAAAAAAAAAAAAAAAAAAAAAAAAAAAAAAAAAAAAAAAAAAAAAAAAAAAAAAAAAAAAAAAAAAAAAAAAAAAAAAAAAAAAAAAAAAAAAAAAAAAAAAAAAAAAAAAAAAAAAAAAAAAAAAAAAAAAAAAAAAAAAAAAAAAAAAAAAAAAAAAAAAAAAAAAAAAAAAAAAAAAAAAAAAAAAAAAAAAAAAAAAAAAAAAAAAAAAAAAAAAAAAAAAAAAAAAAAAAAAAAAAAAAAAAAAAAAAAAAAAAAAAAAAAAAAAAAAAAAAAAAAAAAAAAAAAAAAAAAAAAAAAAAAAAAAAAAAAAAAAAAAAAAAAAAAAAAAAAAAAAAAAAAAAAAAAAAAAAAAAAAAAAAAAAAAAAAAAAAAAAAAAAAAAAAAAAAAAAAAAAAAAAAAAAAAAAAAAAAAAAAAAAAAAAAAAAAAAAAAAAAAAAAAAAAAAAAAAAAAAAAAAAAAAAAAAAAAAAAAAAAAAAAAAAAAAAAAAAAAAAAAAAAAAAAAAAAAAAAAAAAAAAAAAAAAAAAAAAAAAAAAAAAAAAAAAAAAAAAAAAAAAAAAAAAAAAAAAAAAAAAAAAAAAAAAAAAAAAAAAAAAAAAAAAAAAAAAAAAAAAAAAAAAAAAAAAAAAAAAAAAAAAAAAAAAAAAAAAAAAAAAAAAAAAAAAAAAAAAAAAAAAAAAAAAAAAAAAAAAAAAAAAAAAAAAAAAAAAAAAAAAAAAAAAAAAAAAAAAAAAAAAAAAAAAAAAAAAAAAAAAAAAAAAAAAAAAAAAAAAAAAAAAAAAAAAAAAAAAAAAAAAAAAAAAAAAAAAAAAAAAAAAAAAAAAAAAAAAAAAAAAAAAAAAAAAAAAAAAAAAAAAAAAAAAAAAAAAAAAAAAAAAAAAAAAAAAAAAAAAAAAAAAAAAAAAAAAAAAAAAAAAAAAAAAAAAAAAAAAAAAAAAAAAAAAAAAAAAAAAAAAAAAAAAAAAAAAAAAAAAAAAAAAAAAAAAAAAAAAAAAAAAAAAAAAAAAAAAAAAAAAAAAAAAAAAAAAAAAAAAAAAAAAAAAAAAAAAAAAAAAAAAAAAAAAAAAAAAAAAAAAAAAAAAAAAAAAAAAAAAAAAAAAAAAAAAAAAAAAAAAAAAAAAAAAAAAAAAAAAAAAAAAAAAAAAAAAAAAAAAAAAAAAAAAAAAAAAAAAAAAAAAAAAAAAAAAAAAAAAAAAAAAAAAAAAAAAAAAAAAAAAAAAAAAAAAAAAAAAAAAAAAAAAAAAAAAAAAAAAAAAAAAAAAAAAAAAAAAAAAAAAAAAAAAAAAAAAAAAAAAAAAAAAAAAAAAAAAAAAAAAAAAAAAAAAAAAAAAAAAAAAAAAAAAAAAAAAAAAAAAAAAAAAAAAAAAAAAAAAAAAAAAAAAAAAAAAAAAAAAAAAAAAAAAAAAAAAAAAAAAAAAAAAAAAAAAAAAAAAAAAAAAAAAAAAAAAAAAAAAAAAAAAAAAAAAAAAAAAAAAAAAAAAAAAAAAAAAAAAAAAAAAAAAAAAAAAAAAAAAAAAAAAAAAAAAAAAAAAAAAAAAAAAAAAAAAAAAAAAAAAAAAAAAAAAAAAAAAAAAAAAAAAAAAAAAAAAAAAAAAAAAAAAAAAAAAAAAAAAAAAAAAAAAAAAAAAAAAAAAAAAAAAAAAAAAAAAAAAAAAAAAAAAAAAAAAAAAAAAAAAAAAAAAAAAAAAAAAAAAAAAAAAAAAAAAAAAAAAAAAAAAAAAAAAAAAAAAAAAAAAAAAAAAAAAAAAAAAAAAAAAAAAAAAAAAAAAAAAAAAAAAAAAAAAAAAAAAAAAAAAAAAAAAAAAAAAAAAAAAAAAAAAAAAAAAAAAAAAAAAAAAAAAAAAAAAAAAAAAAAAAAAAAAAAAAAAAAAAAAAAAAAAAAAAAAAAAAAAAAAAAAAAAAAAAAAAAAAAAAAAAAAAAAAAAAAAAAAAAAAAAAAAAAAAAAAAAAAAAAAAAAAAAAAAAAAAAAAAAAAAAAAAAAAAAAAAAAAAAAAAAAAAAAAAAAAAAAAAAAAAAAAAAAAAAAAAAAAAAAAAAAAAAAAAAAAAAAAAAAAAAAAAAAAAAAAAAAAAAAAAAAAAAAAAAAAAAAAAAAAAAAAAAAAAAAAAAAAAAAAAAAAAAAAAAAAAAAAAAAAAAAAAAAAAAAAAAAAAAAAAAAAAAAAAAAAAAAAAAAAAAAAAAAAAAAAAAAAAAAAAAAAAAAAAAAAAAAAAAAAAAAAAAAAAAAAAAAAAAAAAAAAAAAAAAAAAAAAAAAAAAAAAAAAAAAAAAAAAAAAAAAAAAAAAAAAAAAAAAAAAAAAAAAAAAAAAAAAAAAAAAAAAAAAAAAAAAAAAAAAAAAAAAAAAAAAAAAAAAAAAAAAAAAAAAAAAAAAAAAAAAAAAAAAAAAAAAAAAAAAAAAAAAAAAAAAAAAAAAAAAAAAAAAAAAAAAAAAAAAAAAAAAAAAAAAAAAAAAAAAAAAAAAAAAAAAAAAAAAAAAAAAAAAAAAAAAAAAAAAAAAAAAAAAAAAAAAAAAAAAAAAAAAAAAAAAAAAAAAAAAAAAAAAAAAAAAAAAAAAAAAAAAAAAAAAAAAAAAAAAAAAAAAAAAAAAAAAAAAAAAAAAAAAAAAAAAAAAAAAAAAAAAAAAAAAAAAAAAAAAAAAAAAAAAAAAAAAAAAAAAAAAAAAAAAAAAAAAAAAAAAAAAAAAAAAAAAAAAAAAAAAAAAAAAAAAAAAAAAAAAAAAAAAAAAAAAAAAAAAAAAAAAAAAAAAAAAAAAAAAAAAAAAAAAAAAAAAAAAAAAAAAAAAAAAAAAAAAAAAAAAAAAAAAAAAAAAAAAAAAAAAAAAAAAAAAAAAAAAAAAAAAAAAAAAAAAAAAAAAAAAAAAAAAAAAAAAAAAAAAAAAAAAAAAAAAAAAAAAAAAAAAAAAAAAAAAAAAAAAAAAAAAAAAAAAAAAAAAAAAAAAAAAAAAAAAAAAAAAAAAAAAAAAAAAAAAAAAAAAAAAAAAAAAAAAAAAAAAAAAAAAAAAAAAAAAAAAAAAAAAAAAAAAAAAAAAAAAAAAAAAAAAAAAAAAAAAAAAAAAAAAAAAAAAAAAAAAAAAAAAAAAAAAAAAAAAAAAAAAAAAAAAAAAAAAAAAAAAAAAAAAAAAAAAAAAAAAAAAAAAAAAAAAAAAAAAAAAAAAAAAAAAAAAAAAAAAAAAAAAAAAAAAAAAAAAAAAAAAAAAAAAAAAAAAAAAAAAAAAAAAAAAAAAAAAAAAAAAAAAAAAAAAAAAAAAAAAAAAAAAAAAAAAAAAAAAAAAAAAAAAAAAAAAAAAAAAAAAAAAAAAAAAAAAAAAAAAAAAAAAAAAAAAAAAAAAAAAAAAAAAAAAAAAAAAAAAAAAAAAAAAAAAAAAAAAAAAAAAAAAAAAAAAAAAAAAAAAAAAAAAAAAAAAAAAAAAAAAAAAAAAAAAAAAAAAAAAAAAAAAAAAAAAAAAAAAAAAAAAAAAAAAAAAAAAAAAAAAAAAAAAAAAAAAAAAAAAAAAAAAAAAAAAAAAAAAAAAAAAAAAAAAAAAAAAAAAAAAAAAAAAAAAAAAAAAAAAAAAAAAAAAAAAAAAAAAAAAAAAAAAAAAAAAAAAAAAAAAAAAAAAAAAAAAAAAAAAAAAAAAAAAAAAAAAAAAAAAAAAAAAAAAAAAAAAAAAAAAAAAAAAAAAAAAAAAAAAAAAAAAAAAAAAAAAAAAAAAAAAAAAAAAAAAAAAAAAAAAAAAAAAAAAAAAAAAAAAAAAAAAAAAAAAAAAAAAAAAAAAAAAAAAAAAAAAAAAAAAAAAAAAAAAAAAAAAAAAAAAAAAAAAAAAAAAAAAAAAAAAAAAAAAAAAAAAAAAAAAAAAAAAAAAAAAAAAAAAAAAAAAAAAAAAAAAAAAAAAAAAAAAAAAAAAAAAAAAAAAAAAAAAAAAAAAAAAAAAAAAAAAAAAAAAAAAAAAAAAAAAAAAAAAAAAAAAAAAAAAAAAAAAAAAAAAAAAAAAAAAAAAAAAAAAAAAAAAAAAAAAAAAAAAAAAAAAAAAAAAAAAAAAAAAAAAAAAAAAAAAAAAAAAAAAAAAAAAAAAAAAAAAAAAAAAAAAAAAAAAAAAAAAAAAAAAAAAAAAAAAAAAAAAAAAAAAAAAAAAAAAAAAAAAAAAAAAAAAAAAAAAAAAAAAAAAAAAAAAAAAAAAAAAAAAAAAAAAAAAAAAAAAAAAAAAAAAAAAAAAAAAAAAAAAAAAAAAAAAAAAAAAAAAAAAAAAAAAAAAAAAAAAAAAAAAAAAAAAAAAAAAAAAAAAAAAAAAAAAAAAAAAAAAAAAAAAAAAAAAAAAAAAAAAAAAAAAAAAAAAAAAAAAAAAAAAAAAAAAAAAAAAAAAAAAAAAAAAAAAAAAAAAAAAAAAAAAAAAAAAAAAAAAAAAAAAAAAAAAAAAAAAAAAAAAAAAAAAAAAAAAAAAAAAAAAAAAAAAAAAAAAAAAAAAAAAAAAAAAAAAAAAAAAAAAAAAAAAAAAAAAAAAAAAAAAAAAAAAAAAAAAAAAAAAAAAAAAAAAAAAAAAAAAAAAAAAAAAAAAAAAAAAAAAAAAAAAAAAAAAAAAAAAAAAAAAAAAAAAAAAAAAAAAAAAAAAAAAAAAAAAAAAAAAAAAAAAAAAAAAAAAAAAAAAAAAAAAAAAAAAAAAAAAAAAAAAAAAAAAAAAAAAAAAAAAAAAAAAAAAAAAAAAAAAAAAAAAAAAAAAAAAAAAAAAAAAAAAAAAAAAAAAAAAAAAAAAAAAAAAAAAAAAAAAAAAAAAAAAAAAAAAAAAAAAAAAAAAAAAAAAAAAAAAAAAAAAAAAAAAAAAAAAAAAAAAAAAAAAAAAAAAAAAAAAAAAAAAAAAAAAAAAAAAAAAAAAAAAAAAAAAAAAAAAAAAAAAAAAAAAAAAAAAAAAAAAAAAAAAAAAAAAAAAAAAAAAAAAAAAAAAAAAAAAAAAAAAAAAAAAAAAAAAAAAAAAAAAAAAAAAAAAAAAAAAAAAAAAAAAAAAAAAAAAAAAAAAAAAAAAAAAAAAAAAAAAAAAAAAAAAAAAAAAAAAAAAAAAAAAAAAAAAAAAAAAAAAAAAAAAAAAAAAAAAAAAAAAAAAAAAAAAAAAAAAAAAAAAAAAAAAAAAAAAAAAAAAAAAAAAAAAAAAAAAAAAAAAAAAAAAAAAAAAAAAAAAAAAAAAAAAAAAAAAAAAAAAAAAAAAAAAAAAAAAAAAAAAAAAAAAAAAAAAAAAAAAAAAAAAAAAAAAAAAAAAAAAAAAAAAAAAAAAAAAAAAAAAAAAAAAAAAAAAAAAAAAAAAAAAAAAAAAAAAAAAAAAAAAAAAAAAAAAAAAAAAAAAAAAAAAAAAAAAAAAAAAAAAAAAAAAAAAAAAAAAAAAAAAAAAAAAAAAAAAAAAAAAAAAAAAAAAAAAAAAAAAAAAAAAAAAAAAAAAAAAAAAAAAAAAAAAAAAAAAAAAAAAAAAAAAAAAAAAAAAAAAAAAAAAAAAAAAAAAAAAAAAAAAAAAAAAAAAAAAAAAAAAAAAAAAAAAAAAAAAAAAAAAAAAAAAAAAAAAAAAAAAAAAAAAAAAAAAAAAAAAAAAAAAAAAAAAAAAAAAAAAAAAAAAAAAAAAAAAAAAAAAAAAAAAAAAAAAAAAAAAAAAAAAAAAAAAAAAAAAAAAAAAAAAAAAAAAAAAAAAAAAAAAAAAAAAAAAAAAAAAAAAAAAAAAAAAAAAAAAAAAAAAAAAAAAAAAAAAAAAAAAAAAAAAAAAAAAAAAAAAAAAAAAAAAAAAAAAAAAAAAAAAAAAAAAAAAAAAAAAAAAAAAAAAAAAAAAAAAAAAAAAAAAAAAAAAAAAAAAAAAAAAAAAAAAAAAAAAAAAAAAAAAAAAAAAAAAAAAAAAAAAAAAAAAAAAAAAAAAAAAAAAAAAAAAAAAAAAAAAAAAAAAAAAAAAAAAAAAAAAAAAAAAAAAAAAAAAAAAAAAAAAAAAAAAAAAAAAAAAAAAAAAAAAAAAAAAAAAAAAAAAAAAAAAAAAAAAAAAAAAAAAAAAAAAAAAAAAAAAAAAAAAAAAAAAAAAAAAAAAAAAAAAAAAAAAAAAAAAAAAAAAAAAAAAAAAAAAAAAAAAAAAAAAAAAAAAAAAAAAAAAAAAAAAAAAAAAAAAAAAAAAAAAAAAAAAAAAAAAAAAAAAAAAAAAAAAAAAAAAAAAAAAAAAAAAAAAAAAAAAAAAAAAAAAAAAAAAAAAAAAAAAAAAAAAAAAAAAAAAAAAAAAAAAAAAAAAAAAAAAAAAAAAAAAAAAAAAAAAAAAAAAAAAAAAAAAAAAAAAAAAAAAAAAAAAAAAAAAAAAAAAAAAAAAAAAAAAAAAAAAAAAAAAAAAAAAAAAAAAAAAAAAAAAAAAAAAAAAAAAAAAAAAAAAAAAAAAAAAAAAAAAAAAAAAAAAAAAAAAAAAAAAAAAAAAAAAAAAAAAAAAAAAAAAAAAAAAAAAAAAAAAAAAAAAAAAAAAAAAAAAAAAAAAAAAAAAAAAAAAAAAAAAAAAAAAAAAAAAAAAAAAAAAAAAAAAAAAAAAAAAAAAAAAAAAAAAAAAAAAAAAAAAAAAAAAAAAAAAAAAAAAAAAAAAAAAAAAAAAAAAAAAAAAAAAAAAAAAAAAAAAAAAAAAAAAAAAAAAAAAAAAAAAAAAAAAAAAAAAAAAAAAAAAAAAAAAAAAAAAAAAAAAAAAAAAAAAAAAAAAAAAAAAAAAAAAAAAAAAAAAAAAAAAAAAAAAAAAAAAAAAAAAAAAAAAAAAAAAAAAAAAAAAAAAAAAAAAAAAAAAAAAAAAAAAAAAAAAAAAAAAAAAAAAAAAAAAAAAAAAAAAAAAAAAAAAAAAAAAAAAAAAAAAAAAAAAAAAAAAAAAAAAAAAAAAAAAAAAAAAAAAAAAAAAAAAAAAAAAAAAAAAAAAAAAAAAAAAAAAAAAAAAAAAAAAAAAAAAAAAAAAAAAAAAAAAAAAAAAAAAAAAAAAAAAAAAAAAAAAAAAAAAAAAAAAAAAAAAAAAAAAAAAAAAAAAAAAAAAAAAAAAAAAAAAAAAAAAAAAAAAAAAAAAAAAAAAAAAAAAAAAAAAAAAAAAAAAAAAAAAAAAAAAAAAAAAAAAAAAAAAAAAAAAAAAAAAAAAAAAAAAAAAAAAAAAAAAAAAAAAAAAAAAAAAAAAAAAAAAAAAAAAAAAAAAAAAAAAAAAAAAAAAAAAAAAAAAAAAAAAAAAAAAAAAAAAAAAAAAAAAAAAAAAAAAAAAAAAAAAAAAAAAAAAAAAAAAAAAAAAAAAAAAAAAAAAAAAAAAAAAAAAAAAAAAAAAAAAAAAAAAAAAAAAAAAAAAAAAAAAAAAAAAAAAAAAAAAAAAAAAAAAAAAAAAAAAAAAAAAAAAAAAAAAAAAAAAAAAAAAAAAAAAAAAAAAAAAAAAAAAAAAAAAAAAAAAAAAAAAAAAAAAAAAAAAAAAAAAAAAAAAAAAAAAAAAAAAAAAAAAAAAAAAAAAAAAAAAAAAAAAAAAAAAAAAAAAAAAAAAAAAAAAAAAAAAAAAAAAAAAAAAAAAAAAAAAAAAAAAAAAAAAAAAAAAAAAAAAAAAAAAAAAAAAAAAAAAAAAAAAAAAAAAAAAAAAAAAAAAAAAAAAAAAAAAAAAAAAAAAAAAAAAAAAAAAAAAAAAAAAAAAAAAAAAAAAAAAAAAAAAAAAAAAAAAAAAAAAAAAAAAAAAAAAAAAAAAAAAAAAAAAAAAAAAAAAAAAAAAAAAAAAAAAAAAAAAAAAAAAAAAAAAAAAAAAAAAAAAAAAAAAAAAAAAAAAAAAAAAAAAAAAAAAAAAAAAAAAAAAAAAAAAAAAAAAAAAAAAAAAAAAAAAAAAAAAAAAAAAAAAAAAAAAAAAAAAAAAAAAAAAAAAAAAAAAAAAAAAAAAAAAAAAAAAAAAAAAAAAAAAAAAAAAAAAAAAAAAAAAAAAAAAAAAAAAAAAAAAAAAAAAAAAAAAAAAAAAAAAAAAAAAAAAAAAAAAAAAAAAAAAAAAAAAAAAAAAAAAAAAAAAAAAAAAAAAAAAAAAAAAAAAAAAAAAAAAAAAAAAAAAAAAAAAAAAAAAAAAAAAAAAAAAAAAAAAAAAAAAAAAAAAAAAAAAAAAAAAAAAAAAAAAAAAAAAAAAAAAAAAAAAAAAAAAAAAAAAAAAAAAAAAAAAAAAAAAAAAAAAAAAAAAAAAAAAAAAAAAAAAAAAAAAAAAAAAAAAAAAAAAAAAAAAAAAAAAAAAAAAAAAAAAAAAAAAAAAAAAAAAAAAAAAAAAAAAAAAAAAAAAAAAAAAAAAAAAAAAAAAAAAAAAAAAAAAAAAAAAAAAAAAAAAAAAAAAAAAAAAAAAAAAAAAAAAAAAAAAAAAAAAAAAAAAAAAAAAAAAAAAAAAAAAAAAAAAAAAAAAAAAAAAAAAAAAAAAAAAAAAAAAAAAAAAAAAAAAAAAAAAAAAAAAAAAAAAAAAAAAAAAAAAAAAAAAAAAAAAAAAAAAAAAAAAAAAAAAAAAAAAAAAAAAAAAAAAAAAAAAAAAAAAAAAAAAAAAAAAAAAAAAAAAAAAAAAAAAAAAAAAAAAAAAAAAAAAAAAAAAAAAAAAAAAAAAAAAAAAAAAAAAAAAAAAAAAAAAAAAAAAAAAAAAAAAAAAAAAAAAAAAAAAAAAAAAAAAAAAAAAAAAAAAAAAAAAAAAAAAAAAAAAAAAAAAAAAAAAAAAAAAAAAAAAAAAAAAAAAAAAAAAAAAAAAAAAAAAAAAAAAAAAAAAAAAAAAAAAAAAAAAAAAAAAAAAAAAAAAAAAAAAAAAAAAAAAAAAAAAAAAAAAAAAAAAAAAAAAAAAAAAAAAAAAAAAAAAAAAAAAAAAAAAAAAAAAAAAAAAAAAAAAAAAAAAAAAAAAAAAAAAAAAAAAAAAAAAAAAAAAAAAAAAAAAAAAAAAAAAAAAAAAAAAAAAAAAAAAAAAAAAAAAAAAAAAAAAAAAAAAAAAAAAAAAAAAAAAAAAAAAAAAAAAAAAAAAAAAAAAAAAAAAAAAAAAAAAAAAAAAAAAAAAAAAAAAAAAAAAAAAAAAAAAAAAAAAAAAAAAAAAAAAAAAAAAAAAAAAAAAAAAAAAAAAAAAAAAAAAAAAAAAAAAAAAAAAAAAAAAAAAAAAAAAAAAAAAAAAAAAAAAAAAAAAAAAAAAAAAAAAAAAAAAAAAAAAAAAAAAAAAAAAAAAAAAAAAAAAAAAAAAAAAAAAAAAAAAAAAAAAAAAAAAAAAAAAAAAAAAAAAAAAAAAAAAAAAAAAAAAAAAAAAAAAAAAAAAAAAAAAAAAAAAAAAAAAAAAAAAAAAAAAAAAAAAAAAAAAAAAAAAAAAAAAAAAAAAAAAAAAAAAAAAAAAAAAAAAAAAAAAAAAAAAAAAAAAAAAAAAAAAAAAAAAAAAAAAAAAAAAAAAAAAAAAAAAAAAAAAAAAAAAAAAAAAAAAAAAAAAAAAAAAAAAAAAAAAAAAAAAAAAAAAAAAAAAAAAAAAAAAAAAAAAAAAAAAAAAAAAAAAAAAAAAAAAAAAAAAAAAAAAAAAAAAAAAAAAAAAAAAAAAAAAAAAAAAAAAAAAAAAAAAAAAAAAAAAAAAAAAAAAAAAAAAAAAAAAAAAAAAAAAAAAAAAAAAAAAAAAAAAAAAAAAAAAAAAAAAAAAAAAAAAAAAAAAAAAAAAAAAAAAAAAAAAAAAAAAAAAAAAAAAAAAAAAAAAAAAAAAAAAAAAAAAAAAAAAAAAAAAAAAAAAAAAAAAAAAAAAAAAAAAAAAAAAAAAAAAAAAAAAAAAAAAAAAAAAAAAAAAAAAAAAAAAAAAAAAAAAAAAAAAAAAAAAAAAAAAAAAAAAAAAAAAAAAAAAAAAAAAAAAAAAAAAAAAAAAAAAAAAAAAAAAAAAAAAAAAAAAAAAAAAAAAAAAAAAAAAAAAAAAAAAAAAAAAAAAAAAAAAAAAAAAAAAAAAAAAAAAAAAAAAAAAAAAAAAAAAAAAAAAAAAAAAAAAAAAAAAAAAAAAAAAAAAAAAAAAAAAAAAAAAAAAAAAAAAAAAAAAAAAAAAAAAAAAAAAAAAAAAAAAAAAAAAAAAAAAAAAAAAAAAAAAAAAAAAAAAAAAAAAAAAAAAAAAAAAAAAAAAAAAAAAAAAAAAAAAAAAAAAAAAAAAAAAAAAAAAAAAAAAAAAAAAAAAAAAAAAAAAAAAAAAAAAAAAAAAAAAAAAAAAAAAAAAAAAAAAAAAAAAAAAAAAAAAAAAAAAAAAAAAAAAAAAAAAAAAAAAAAAAAAAAAAAAAAAAAAAAAAAAAAAAAAAAAAAAAAAAAAAAAAAAAAAAAAAAAAAAAAAAAAAAAAAAAAAAAAAAAAAAAAAAAAAAAAAAAAAAAAAAAAAAAAAAAAAAAAAAAAAAAAAAAAAAAAAAAAAAAAAAAAAAAAAAAAAAAAAAAAAAAAAAAAAAAAAAAAAAAAAAAAAAAAAAAAAAAAAAAAAAAAAAAAAAAAAAAAAAAAAAAAAAAAAAAAAAAAAAAAAAAAAAAAAAAAAAAAAAAAAAAAAAAAAAAAAAAAAAAAAAAAAAAAAAAAAAAAAAAAAAAAAAAAAAAAAAAAAAAAAAAAAAAAAAAAAAAAAAAAAAAAAAAAAAAAAAAAAAAAAAAAAAAAAAAAAAAAAAAAAAAAAAAAAAAAAAAAAAAAAAAAAAAAAAAAAAAAAAAAAAAAAAAAAAAAAAAAAAAAAAAAAAAAAAAAAAAAAAAAAAAAAAAAAAAAAAAAAAAAAAAAAAAAAAAAAAAAAAAAAAAAAAAAAAAAAAAAAAAAAAAAAAAAAAAAAAAAAAAAAAAAAAAAAAAAAAAAAAAAAAAAAAAAAAAAAAAAAAAAAAAAAAAAAAAAAAAAAAAAAAAAAAAAAAAAAAAAAAAAAAAAAAAAAAAAAAAAAAAAAAAAAAAAAAAAAAAAAAAAAAAAAAAAAAAAAAAAAAAAAAAAAAAAAAAAAAAAAAAAAAAAAAAAAAAAAAAAAAAAAAAAAAAAAAAAAAAAAAAAAAAAAAAAAAAAAAAAAAAAAAAAAAAAAAAAAAAAAAAAAAAAAAAAAAAAAAAAAAAAAAAAAAAAAAAAAAAAAAAAAAAAAAAAAAAAAAAAAAAAAAAAAAAAAAAAAAAAAAAAAAAAAAAAAAAAAAAAAAAAAAAAAAAAAAAAAAAAAAAAAAAAAAAAAAAAAAAAAAAAAAAAAAAAAAAAAAAAAAAAAAAAAAAAAAAAAAAAAAAAAAAAAAAAAAAAAAAAAAAAAAAAAAAAAAAAAAAAAAAAAAAAAAAAAAAAAAAAAAAAAAAAAAAAAAAAAAAAAAAAAAAAAAAAAAAAAAAAAAAAAAAAAAAAAAAAAAAAAAAAAAAAAAAAAAAAAAAAAAAAAAAAAAAAAAAAAAAAAAAAAAAAAAAAAAAAAAAAAAAAAAAAAAAAAAAAAAAAAAAAAAAAAAAAAAAAAAAAAAAAAAAAAAAAAAAAAAAAAAAAAAAAAAAAAAAAAAAAAAAAAAAAAAAAAAAAAAAAAAAAAAAAAAAAAAAAAAAAAAAAAAAAAAAAAAAAAAAAAAAAAAAAAAAAAAAAAAAAAAAAAAAAAAAAAAAAAAAAAAAAAAAAAAAAAAAAAAAAAAAAAAAAAAAAAAAAAAAAAAAAAAAAAAAAAAAAAAAAAAAAAAAAAAAAAAAAAAAAAAAAAAAAAAAAAAAAAAAAAAAAAAAAAAAAAAAAAAAAAAAAAAAAAAAAAAAAAAAAAAAAAAAAAAAAAAAAAAAAAAAAAAAAAAAAAAAAAAAAAAAAAAAAAAAAAAAAAAAAAAAAAAAAAAAAAAAAAAAAAAAAAAAAAAAAAAAAAAAAAAAAAAAAAAAAAAAAAAAAAAAAAAAAAAAAAAAAAAAAAAAAAAAAAAAAAAAAAAAAAAAAAAAAAAAAAAAAAAAAAAAAAAAAAAAAAAAAAAAAAAAAAAAAAAAAAAAAAAAAAAAAAAAAAAAAAAAAAAAAAAAAAAAAAAAAAAAAAAAAAAAAAAAAAAAAAAAAAAAAAAAAAAAAAAAAAAAAAAAAAAAAAAAAAAAAAAAAAAAAAAAAAAAAAAAAAAAAAAAAAAAAAAAAAAAAAAAAAAAAAAAAAAAAAAAAAAAAAAAAAAAAAAAAAAAAAAAAAAAAAAAAAAAAAAAAAAAAAAAAAAAAAAAAAAAAAAAAAAAAAAAAAAAAAAAAAAAAAAAAAAAAAAAAAAAAAAAAAAAAAAAAAAAAAAAAAAAAAAAAAAAAAAAAAAAAAAAAAAAAAAAAAAAAAAAAAAAAAAAAAAAAAAAAAAAAAAAAAAAAAAAAAAAAAAAAAAAAAAAAAAAAAAAAAAAAAAAAAAAAAAAAAAAAAAAAAAAAAAAAAAAAAAAAAAAAAAAAAAAAAAAAAAAAAAAAAAAAAAAAAAAAAAAAAAAAAAAAAAAAAAAAAAAAAAAAAAAAAAAAAAAAAAAAAAAAAAAAAAAAAAAAAAAAAAAAAAAAAAAAAAAAAAAAAAAAAAAAAAAAAAAAAAAAAAAAAAAAAAAAAAAAAAAAAAAAAAAAAAAAAAAAAAAAAAAAAAAAAAAAAAAAAAAAAAAAAAAAAAAAAAAAAAAAAAAAAAAAAAAAAAAAAAAAAAAAAAAAAAAAAAAAAAAAAAAAAAAAAAAAAAAAAAAAAAAAAAAAAAAAAAAAAAAAAAAAAAAAAAAAAAAAAAAAAAAAAAAAAAAAAAAAAAAAAAAAAAAAAAAAAAAAAAAAAAAAAAAAAAAAAAAAAAAAAAAAAAAAAAAAAAAAAAAAAAAAAAAAAAAAAAAAAAAAAAAAAAAAAAAAAAAAAAAAAAAAAAAAAAAAAAAAAAAAAAAAAAAAAAAAAAAAAAAAAAAAAAAAAAAAAAAAAAAAAAAAAAAAAAAAAAAAAAAAAAAAAAAAAAAAAAAAAAAAAAAAAAAAAAAAAAAAAAAAAAAAAAAAAAAAAAAAAAAAAAAAAAAAAAAAAAAAAAAAAAAAAAAAAAAAAAAAAAAAAAAAAAAAAAAAAAAAAAAAAAAAAAAAAAAAAAAAAAAAAAAAAAAAAAAAAAAAAAAAAAAAAAAAAAAAAAAAAAAAAAAAAAAAAAAAAAAAAAAAAAAAAAAAAAAAAAAAAAAAAAAAAAAAAAAAAAAAAAAAAAAAAAAAAAAAAAAAAAAAAAAAAAAAAAAAAAAAAAAAAAAAAAAAAAAAAAAAAAAAAAAAAAAAAAAAAAAAAAAAAAAAAAAAAAAAAAAAAAAAAAAAAAAAAAAAAAAAAAAAAAAAAAAAAAAAAAAAAAAAAAAAAAAAAAAAAAAAAAAAAAAAAAAAAAAAAAAAAAAAAAAAAAAAAAAAAAAAAAAAAAAAAAAAAAAAAAAAAAAAAAAAAAAAAAAAAAAAAAAAAAAAAAAAAAAAAAAAAAAAAAAAAAAAAAAAAAAAAAAAAAAAAAAAAAAAAAAAAAAAAAAAAAAAAAAAAAAAAAAAAAAAAAAAAAAAAAAAAAAAAAAAAAAAAAAAAAAAAAAAAAAAAAAAAAAAAAAAAAAAAAAAAAAAAAAAAAAAAAAAAAAAAAAAAAAAAAAAAAAAAAAAAAAAAAAAAAAAAAAAAAAAAAAAAAAAAAAAAAAAAAAAAAAAAAAAAAAAAAAAAAAAAAAAAAAAAAAAAAAAAAAAAAAAAAAAAAAAAAAAAAAAAAAAAAAAAAAAAAAAAAAAAAAAAAAAAAAAAAAAAAAAAAAAAAAAAAAAAAAAAAAAAAAAAAAAAAAAAAAAAAAAAAAAAAAAAAAAAAAAAAAAAAAAAAAAAAAAAAAAAAAAAAAAAAAAAAAAAAAAAAAAAAAAAAAAAAAAAAAAAAAAAAAAAAAAAAAAAAAAAAAAAAAAAAAAAAAAAAAAAAAAAAAAAAAAAAAAAAAAAAAAAAAAAAAAAAAAAAAAAAAAAAAAAAAAAAAAAAAAAAAAAAAAAAAAAAAAAAAAAAAAAAAAAAAAAAAAAAAAAAAAAAAAAAAAAAAAAAAAAAAAAAAAAAAAAAAAAAAAAAAAAAAAAAAAAAAAAAAAAAAAAAAAAAAAAAAAAAAAAAAAAAAAAAAAAAAAAAAAAAAAAAAAAAAAAAAAAAAAAAAAAAAAAAAAAAAAAAAAAAAAAAAAAAAAAAAAAAAAAAAAAAAAAAAAAAAAAAAAAAAAAAAAAAAAAAAAAAAAAAAAAAAAAAAAAAAAAAAAAAAAAAAAAAAAAAAAAAAAAAAAAAAAAAAAAAAAAAAAAAAAAAAAAAAAAAAAAAAAAAAAAAAAAAAAAAAAAAAAAAAAAAAAAAAAAAAAAAAAAAAAAAAAAAAAAAAAAAAAAAAAAAAAAAAAAAAAAAAAAAAAAAAAAAAAAAAAAAAAAAAAAAAAAAAAAAAAAAAAAAAAAAAAAAAAAAAAAAAAAAAAAAAAAAAAAAAAAAAAAAAAAAAAAAAAAAAAAAAAAAAAAAAAAAAAAAAAAAAAAAAAAAAAAAAAAAAAAAAAAAAAAAAAAAAAAAAAAAAAAAAAAAAAAAAAAAAAAAAAAAAAAAAAAAAAAAAAAAAAAAAAAAAAAAAAAAAAAAAAAAAAAAAAAAAAAAAAAAAAAAAAAAAAAAAAAAAAAAAAAAAAAAAAAAAAAAAAAAAAAAAAAAAAAAAAAAAAAAAAAAAAAAAAAAAAAAAAAAAAAAAAAAAAAAAAAAAAAAAAAAAAAAAAAAAAAAAAAAAAAAAAAAAAAAAAAAAAAAAAAAAAAAAAAAAAAAAAAAAAAAAAAAAAAAAAAAAAAAAAAAAAAAAAAAAAAAAAAAAAAAAAAAAAAAAAAAAAAAAAAAAAAAAAAAAAAAAAAAAAAAAAAAAAAAAAAAAAAAAAAAAAAAAAAAAAAAAAAAAAAAAAAAAAAAAAAAAAAAAAAAAAAAAAAAAAAAAAAAAAAAAAAAAAAAAAAAAAAAAAAAAAAAAAAAAAAAAAAAAAAAAAAAAAAAAAAAAAAAAAAAAAAAAAAAAAAAAAAAAAAAAAAAAAAAAAAAAAAAAAAAAAAAAAAAAAAAAAAAAAAAAAAAAAAAAAAAAAAAAAAAAAAAAAAAAAAAAAAAAAAAAAAAAAAAAAAAAAAAAAAAAAAAAAAAAAAAAAAAAAAAAAAAAAAAAAAAAAAAAAAAAAAAAAAAAAAAAAAAAAAAAAAAAAAAAAAAAAAAAAAAAAAAAAAAAAAAAAAAAAAAAAAAAAAAAAAAAAAAAAAAAAAAAAAAAAAAAAAAAAAAAAAAAAAAAAAAAAAAAAAAAAAAAAAAAAAAAAAAAAAAAAAAAAAAAAAAAAAAAAAAAAAAAAAAAAAAAAAAAAAAAAAAAAAAAAAAAAAAAAAAAAAAAAAAAAAAAAAAAAAAAAAAAAAAAAAAAAAAAAAAAAAAAAAAAAAAAAAAAAAAAAAAAAAAAAAAAAAAAAAAAAAAAAAAAAAAAAAAAAAAAAAAAAAAAAAAAAAAAAAAAAAAAAAAAAAAAAAAAAAAAAAAAAAAAAAAAAAAAAAAAAAAAAAAAAAAAAAAAAAAAAAAAAAAAAAAAAAAAAAAAAAAAAAAAAAAAAAAAAAAAAAAAAAAAAAAAAAAAAAAAAAAAAAAAAAAAAAAAAAAAAAAAAAAAAAAAAAAAAAAAAAAAAAAAAAAAAAAAAAAAAAAAAAAAAAAAAAAAAAAAAAAAAAAAAAAAAAAAAAAAAAAAAAAAAAAAAAAAAAAAAAAAAAAAAAAAAAAAAAAAAAAAAAAAAAAAAAAAAAAAAAAAAAAAAAAAAAAAAAAAAAAAAAAAAAAAAAAAAAAAAAAAAAAAAAAAAAAAAAAAAAAAAAAAAAAAAAAAAAAAAAAAAAAAAAAAAAAAAAAAAAAAAAAAAAAAAAAAAAAAAAAAAAAAAAAAAAAAAAAAAAAAAAAAAAAAAAAAAAAAAAAAAAAAAAAAAAAAAAAAAAAAAAAAAAAAAAAAAAAAAAAAAAAAAAAAAAAAAAAAAAAAAAAAAAAAAAAAAAAAAAAAAAAAAAAAAAAAAAAAAAAAAAAAAAAAAAAAAAAAAAAAAAAAAAAAAAAAAAAAAAAAAAAAAAAAAAAAAAAAAAAAAAAAAAAAAAAAAAAAAAAAAAAAAAAAAAAAAAAAAAAAAAAAAAAAAAAAAAAAAAAAAAAAAAAAAAAAAAAAAAAAAAAAAAAAAAAAAAAAAAAAAAAAAAAAAAAAAAAAAAAAAAAAAAAAAAAAAAAAAAAAAAAAAAAAAAAAAAAAAAAAAAAAAAAAAAAAAAAAAAAAAAAAAAAAAAAAAAAAAAAAAAAAAAAAAAAAAAAAAAAAAAAAAAAAAAAAAAAAAAAAAAAAAAAAAAAAAAAAAAAAAAAAAAAAAAAAAAAAAAAAAAAAAAAAAAAAAAAAAAAAAAAAAAAAAAAAAAAAAAAAAAAAAAAAAAAAAAAAAAAAAAAAAAAAAAAAAAAAAAAAAAAAAAAAAAAAAAAAAAAAAAAAAAAAAAAAAAAAAAAAAAAAAAAAAAAAAAAAAAAAAAAAAAAAAAAAAAAAAAAAAAAAAAAAAAAAAAAAAAAAAAAAAAAAAAAAAAAAAAAAAAAAAAAAAAAAAAAAAAAAAAAAAAAAAAAAAAAAAAAAAAAAAAAAAAAAAAAAAAAAAAAAAAAAAAAAAAAAAAAAAAAAAAAAAAAAAAAAAAAAAAAAAAAAAAAAAAAAAAAAAAAAAAAAAAAAAAAAAAAAAAAAAAAAAAAAAAAAAAAAAAAAAAAAAAAAAAAAAAAAAAAAAAAAAAAAAAAAAAAAAAAAAAAAAAAAAAAAAAAAAAAAAAAAAAAAAAAAAAAAAAAAAAAAAAAAAAAAAAAAAAAAAAAAAAAAAAAAAAAAAAAAAAAAAAAAAAAAAAAAAAAAAAAAAAAAAAAAAAAAAAAAAAAAAAAAAAAAAAAAAAAAAAAAAAAAAAAAAAAAAAAAAAAAAAAAAAAAAAAAAAAAAAAAAAAAAAAAAAAAAAAAAAAAAAAAAAAAAAAAAAAAAAAAAAAAAAAAAAAAAAAAAAAAAAAAAAAAAAAAAAAAAAAAAAAAAAAAAAAAAAAAAAAAAAAAAAAAAAAAAAAAAAAAAAAAAAAAAAAAAAAAAAAAAAAAAAAAAAAAAAAAAAAAAAAAAAAAAAAAAAAAAAAAAAAAAAAAAAAAAAAAAAAAAAAAAAAAAAAAAAAAAAAAAAAAAAAAAAAAAAAAAAAAAAAAAAAAAAAAAAAAAAAAAAAAAAAAAAAAAAAAAAAAAAAAAAAAAAAAAAAAAAAAAAAAAAAAAAAAAAAAAAAAAAAAAAAAAAAAAAAAAAAAAAAAAAAAAAAAAAAAAAAAAAAAAAAAAAAAAAAAAAAAAAAAAAAAAAAAAAAAAAAAAAAAAAAAAAAAAAAAAAAAAAAAAAAAAAAAAAAAAAAAAAAAAAAAAAAAAAAAAAAAAAAAAAAAAAAAAAAAAAAAAAAAAAAAAAAAAAAAAAAAAAAAAAAAAAAAAAAAAAAAAAAAAAAAAAAAAAAAAAAAAAAAAAAAAAAAAAAAAAAAAAAAAAAAAAAAAAAAAAAAAAAAAAAAAAAAAAAAAAAAAAAAAAAAAAAAAAAAAAAAAAAAAAAAAAAAAAAAAAAAAAAAAAAAAAAAAAAAAAAAAAAAAAAAAAAAAAAAAAAAAAAAAAAAAAAAAAAAAAAAAAAAAAAAAAAAAAAAAAAAAAAAAAAAAAAAAAAAAAAAAAAAAAAAAAAAAAAAAAAAAAAAAAAAAAAAAAAAAAAAAAAAAAAAAAAAAAAAAAAAAAAAAAAAAAAAAAAAAAAAAAAAAAAAAAAAAAAAAAAAAAAAAAAAAAAAAAAAAAAAAAAAAAAAAAAAAAAAAAAAAAAAAAAAAAAAAAAAAAAAAAAAAAAAAAAAAAAAAAAAAAAAAAAAAAAAAAAAAAAAAAAAAAAAAAAAAAAAAAAAAAAAAAAAAAAAAAAAAAAAAAAAAAAAAAAAAAAAAAAAAAAAAAAAAAAAAAAAAAAAAAAAAAAAAAAAAAAAAAAAAAAAAAAAAAAAAAAAAAAAAAAAAAAAAAAAAAAAAAAAAAAAAAAAAAAAAAAAAAAAAAAAAAAAAAAAAAAAAAAAAAAAAAAAAAAAAAAAAAAAAAAAAAAAAAAAAAAAAAAAAAAAAAAAAAAAAAAAAAAAAAAAAAAAAAAAAAAAAAAAAAAAAAAAAAAAAAAAAAAAAAAAAAAAAAAAAAAAAAAAAAAAAAAAAAAAAAAAAAAAAAAAAAAAAAAAAAAAAAAAAAAAAAAAAAAAAAAAAAAAAAAAAAAAAAAAAAAAAAAAAAAAAAAAAAAAAAAAAAAAAAAAAAAAAAAAAAAAAAAAAAAAAAAAAAAAAAAAAAAAAAAAAAAAAAAAAAAAAAAAAAAAAAAAAAAAAAAAAAAAAAAAAAAAAAAAAAAAAAAAAAAAAAAAAAAAAAAAAAAAAAAAAAAAAAAAAAAAAAAAAAAAAAAAAAAAAAAAAAAAAAAAAAAAAAAAAAAAAAAAAAAAAAAAAAAAAAAAAAAAAAAAAAAAAAAAAAAAAAAAAAAAAAAAAAAAAAAAAAAAAAAAAAAAAAAAAAAAAAAAAAAAAAAAAAAAAAAAAAAAAAAAAAAAAAAAAAAAAAAAAAAAAAAAAAAAAAAAAAAAAAAAAAAAAAAAAAAAAAAAAAAAAAAAAAAAAAAAAAAAAAAAAAAAAAAAAAAAAAAAAAAAAAAAAAAAAAAAAAAAAAAAAAAAAAAAAAAAAAAAAAAAAAAAAAAAAAAAAAAAAAAAAAAAAAAAAAAAAAAAAAAAAAAAAAAAAAAAAAAAAAAAAAAAAAAAAAAAAAAAAAAAAAAAAAAAAAAAAAAAAAAAAAAAAAAAAAAAAAAAAAAAAAAAAAAAAAAAAAAAAAAAAAAAAAAAAAAAAAAAAAAAAAAAAAAAAAAAAAAAAAAAAAAAAAAAAAAAAAAAAAAAAAAAAAAAAAAAAAAAAAAAAAAAAAAAAAAAAAAAAAAAAAAAAAAAAAAAAAAAAAAAAAAAAAAAAAAAAAAAAAAAAAAAAAAAAAAAAAAAAAAAAAAAAAAAAAAAAAAAAAAAAAAAAAAAAAAAAAAAAAAAAAAAAAAAAAAAAAAAAAAAAAAAAAAAAAAAAAAAAAAAAAAAAAAAAAAAAAAAAAAAAAAAAAAAAAAAAAAAAAAAAAAAAAAAAAAAAAAAAAAAAAAAAAAAAAAAAAAAAAAAAAAAAAAAAAAAAAAAAAAAAAAAAAAAAAAAAAAAAAAAAAAAAAAAAAAAAAAAAAAAAAAAAAAAAAAAAAAAAAAAAAAAAAAAAAAAAAAAAAAAAAAAAAAAAAAAAAAAAAAAAAAAAAAAAAAAAAAAAAAAAAAAAAAAAAAAAAAAAAAAAAAAAAAAAAAAAAAAAAAAAAAAAAAAAAAAAAAAAAAAAAAAAAAAAAAAAAAAAAAAAAAAAAAAAAAAAAAAAAAAAAAAAAAAAAAAAAAAAAAAAAAAAAAAAAAAAAAAAAAAAAAAAAAAAAAAAAAAAAAAAAAAAAAAAAAAAAAAAAAAAAAAAAAAAAAAAAAAAAAAAAAAAAAAAAAAAAAAAAAAAAAAAAAAAAAAAAAAAAAAAAAAAAAAAAAAAAAAAAAAAAAAAAAAAAAAAAAAAAAAAAAAAAAAAAAAAAAAAAAAAAAAAAAAAAAAAAAAAAAAAAAAAAAAAAAAAAAAAAAAAAAAAAAAAAAAAAAAAAAAAAAAAAAAAAAAAAAAAAAAAAAAAAAAAAAAAAAAAAAAAAAAAAAAAAAAAAAAAAAAAAAAAAAAAAAAAAAAAAAAAAAAAAAAAAAAAAAAAAAAAAAAAAAAAAAAAAAAAAAAAAAAAAAAAAAAAAAAAAAAAAAAAAAAAAAAAAAAAAAAAAAAAAAAAAAAAAAAAAAAAAAAAAAAAAAAAAAAAAAAAAAAAAAAAAAAAAAAAAAAAAAAAAAAAAAAAAAAAAAAAAAAAAAAAAAAAAAAAAAAAAAAAAAAAAAAAAAAAAAAAAAAAAAAAAAAAAAAAAAAAAAAAAAAAAAAAAAAAAAAAAAAAAAAAAAAAAAAAAAAAAAAAAAAAAAAAAAAAAAAAAAAAAAAAAAAAAAAAAAAAAAAAAAAAAAAAAAAAAAAAAAAAAAAAAAAAAAAAAAAAAAAAAAAAAAAAAAAAAAAAAAAAAAAAAAAAAAAAAAAAAAAAAAAAAAAAAAAAAAAAAAAAAAAAAAAAAAAAAAAAAAAAAAAAAAAAAAAAAAAAAAAAAAAAAAAAAAAAAAAAAAAAAAAAAAAAAAAAAAAAAAAAAAAAAAAAAAAAAAAAAAAAAAAAAAAAAAAAAAAAAAAAAAAAAAAAAAAAAAAAAAAAAAAAAAAAAAAAAAAAAAAAAAAAAAAAAAAAAAAAAAAAAAAAAAAAAAAAAAAAAAAAAAAAAAAAAAAAAAAAAAAAAAAAAAAAAAAAAAAAAAAAAAAAAAAAAAAAAAAAAAAAAAAAAAAAAAAAAAAAAAAAAAAAAAAAAAAAAAAAAAAAAAAAAAAAAAAAAAAAAAAAAAAAAAAAAAAAAAAAAAAAAAAAAAAAAAAAAAAAAAAAAAAAAAAAAAAAAAAAAAAAAAAAAAAAAAAAAAAAAAAAAAAAAAAAAAAAAAAAAAAAAAAAAAAAAAAAAAAAAAAAAAAAAAAAAAAAAAAAAAAAAAAAAAAAAAAAAAAAAAAAAAAAAAAAAAAAAAAAAAAAAAAAAAAAAAAAAAAAAAAAAAAAAAAAAAAAAAAAAAAAAAAAAAAAAAAAAAAAAAAAAAAAAAAAAAAAAAAAAAAAAAAAAAAAAAAAAAAAAAAAAAAAAAAAAAAAAAAAAAAAAAAAAAAAAAAAAAAAAAAAAAAAAAAAAAAAAAAAAAAAAAAAAAAAAAAAAAAAAAAAAAAAAAAAAAAAAAAAAAAAAAAAAAAAAAAAAAAAAAAAAAAAAAAAAAAAAAAAAAAAAAAAAAAAAAAAAAAAAAAAAAAAAAAAAAAAAAAAAAAAAAAAAAAAAAAAAAAAAAAAAAAAAAAAAAAAAAAAAAAAAAAAAAAAAAAAAAAAAAAAAAAAAAAAAAAAAAAAAAAAAAAAAAAAAAAAAAAAAAAAAAAAAAAAAAAAAAAAAAAAAAAAAAAAAAAAAAAAAAAAAAAAAAAAAAAAAAAAAAAAAAAAAAAAAAAAAAAAAAAAAAAAAAAAAAAAAAAAAAAAAAAAAAAAAAAAAAAAAAAAAAAAAAAAAAAAAAAAAAAAAAAAAAAAAAAAAAAAAAAAAAAAAAAAAAAAAAAAAAAAAAAAAAAAAAAAAAAAAAAAAAAAAAAAAAAAAAAAAAAAAAAAAAAAAAAAAAAAAAAAAAAAAAAAAAAAAAAAAAAAAAAAAAAAAAAAAAAAAAAAAAAAAAAAAAAAAAAAAAAAAAAAAAAAAAAAAAAAAAAAAAAAAAAAAAAAAAAAAAAAAAAAAAAAAAAAAAAAAAAAAAAAAAAAAAAAAAAAAAAAAAAAAAAAAAAAAAAAAAAAAAAAAAAAAAAAAAAAAAAAAAAAAAAAAAAAAAAAAAAAAAAAAAAAAAAAAAAAAAAAAAAAAAAAAAAAAAAAAAAAAAAAAAAAAAAAAAAAAAAAAAAAAAAAAAAAAAAAAAAAAAAAAAAAAAAAAAAAAAAAAAAAAAAAAAAAAAAAAAAAAAAAAAAAAAAAAAAAAAAAAAAAAAAAAAAAAAAAAAAAAAAAAAAAAAAAAAAAAAAAAAAAAAAAAAAAAAAAAAAAAAAAAAAAAAAAAAAAAAAAAAAAAAAAAAAAAAAAAAAAAAAAAAAAAAAAAAAAAAAAAAAAAAAAAAAAAAAAAAAAAAAAAAAAAAAAAAAAAAAAAAAAAAAAAAAAAAAAAAAAAAAAAAAAAAAAAAAAAAAAAAAAAAAAAAAAAAAAAAAAAAAAAAAAAAAAAAAAAAAAAAAAAAAAAAAAAAAAAAAAAAAAAAAAAAAAAAAAAAAAAAAAAAAAAAAAAAAAAAAAAAAAAAAAAAAAAAAAAAAAAAAAAAAAAAAAAAAAAAAAAAAAAAAAAAAAAAAAAAAAAAAAAAAAAAAAAAAAAAAAAAAAAAAAAAAAAAAAAAAAAAAAAAAAAAAAAAAAAAAAAAAAAAAAAAAAAAAAAAAAAAAAAAAAAAAAAAAAAAAAAAAAAAAAAAAAAAAAAAAAAAAAAAAAAAAAAAAAAAAAAAAAAAAAAAAAAAAAAAAAAAAAAAAAAAAAAAAAAAAAAAAAAAAAAAAAAAAAAAAAAAAAAAAAAAAAAAAAAAAAAAAAAAAAAAAAAAAAAAAAAAAAAAAAAAAAAAAAAAAAAAAAAAAAAAAAAAAAAAAAAAAAAAAAAAAAAAAAAAAAAAAAAAAAAAAAAAAAAAAAAAAAAAAAAAAAAAAAAAAAAAAAAAAAAAAAAAAAAAAAAAAAAAAAAAAAAAAAAAAAAAAAAAAAAAAAAAAAAAAAAAAAAAAAAAAAAAAAAAAAAAAAAAAAAAAAAAAAAAAAAAAAAAAAAAAAAAAAAAAAAAAAAAAAAAAAAAAAAAAAAAAAAAAAAAAAAAAAAAAAAAAAAAAAAAAAAAAAAAAAAAAAAAAAAAAAAAAAAAAAAAAAAAAAAAAAAAAAAAAAAAAAAAAAAAAAAAAAAAAAAAAAAAAAAAAAAAAAAAAAAAAAAAAAAAAAAAAAAAAAAAAAAAAAAAAAAAAAAAAAAAAAAAAAAAAAAAAAAAAAAAAAAAAAAAAAAAAAAAAAAAAAAAAAAAAAAAAAAAAAAAAAAAAAAAAAAAAAAAAAAAAAAAAAAAAAAAAAAAAAAAAAAAAAAAAAAAAAAAAAAAAAAAAAAAAAAAAAAAAAAAAAAAAAAAAAAAAAAAAAAAAAAAAAAAAAAAAAAAAAAAAAAAAAAAAAAAAAAAAAAAAAAAAAAAAAAAAAAAAAAAAAAAAAAAAAAAAAAAAAAAAAAAAAAAAAAAAAAAAAAAAAAAAAAAAAAAAAAAAAAAAAAAAAAAAAAAAAAAAAAAAAAAAAAAAAAAAAAAAAAAAAAAAAAAAAAAAAAAAAAAAAAAAAAAAAAAAAAAAAAAAAAAAAAAAAAAAAAAAAAAAAAAAAAAAAAAAAAAAAAAAAAAAAAAAAAAAAAAAAAAAAAAAAAAAAAAAAAAAAAAAAAAAAAAAAAAAAAAAAAAAAAAAAAAAAAAAAAAAAAAAAAAAAAAAAAAAAAAAAAAAAAAAAAAAAAAAAAAAAAAAAAAAAAAAAAAAAAAAAAAAAAAAAAAAAAAAAAAAAAAAAAAAAAAAAAAAAAAAAAAAAAAAAAAAAAAAAAAAAAAAAAAAAAAAAAAAAAAAAAAAAAAAAAAAAAAAAAAAAAAAAAAAAAAAAAAAAAAAAAAAAAAAAAAAAAAAAAAAAAAAAAAAAAAAAAAAAAAAAAAAAAAAAAAAAAAAAAAAAAAAAAAAAAAAAAAAAAAAAAAAAAAAAAAAAAAAAAAAAAAAAAAAAAAAAAAAAAAAAAAAAAAAAAAAAAAAAAAAAAAAAAAAAAAAAAAAAAAAAAAAAAAAAAAAAAAAAAAAAAAAAAAAAAAAAAAAAAAAAAAAAAAAAAAAAAAAAAAAAAAAAAAAAAAAAAAAAAAAAAAAAAAAAAAAAAAAAAAAAAAAAAAAAAAAAAAAAAAAAAAAAAAAAAAAAAAAAAAAAAAAAAAAAAAAAAAAAAAAAAAAAAAAAAAAAAAAAAAAAAAAAAAAAAAAAAAAAAAAAAAAAAAAAAAAAAAAAAAAAAAAAAAAAAAAAAAAAAAAAAAAAAAAAAAAAAAAAAAAAAAAAAAAAAAAAAAAAAAAAAAAAAAAAAAAAAAAAAAAAAAAAAAAAAAAAAAAAAAAAAAAAAAAAAAAAAAAAAAAAAAAAAAAAAAAAAAAAAAAAAAAAAAAAAAAAAAAAAAAAAAAAAAAAAAAAAAAAAAAAAAAAAAAAAAAAAAAAAAAAAAAAAAAAAAAAAAAAAAAAAAAAAAAAAAAAAAAAAAAAAAAAAAAAAAAAAAAAAAAAAAAAAAAAAAAAAAAAAAAAAAAAAAAAAAAAAAAAAAAAAAAAAAAAAAAAAAAAAAAAAAAAAAAAAAAAAAAAAAAAAAAAAAAAAAAAAAAAAAAAAAAAAAAAAAAAAAAAAAAAAAAAAAAAAAAAAAAAAAAAAAAAAAAAAAAAAAAAAAAAAAAAAAAAAAAAAAAAAAAAAAAAAAAAAAAAAAAAAAAAAAAAAAAAAAAAAAAAAAAAAAAAAAAAAAAAAAAAAAAAAAAAAAAAAAAAAAAAAAAAAAAAAAAAAAAAAAAAAAAAAAAAAAAAAAAAAAAAAAAAAAAAAAAAAAAAAAAAAAAAAAAAAAAAAAAAAAAAAAAAAAAAAAAAAAAAAAAAAAAAAAAAAAAAAAAAAAAAAAAAAAAAAAAAAAAAAAAAAAAAAAAAAAAAAAAAAAAAAAAAAAAAAAAAAAAAAAAAAAAAAAAAAAAAAAAAAAAAAAAAAAAAAAAAAAAAAAAAAAAAAAAAAAAAAAAAAAAAAAAAAAAAAAAAAAAAAAAAAAAAAAAAAAAAAAAAAAAAAAAAAAAAAAAAAAAAAAAAAAAAAAAAAAAAAAAAAAAAAAAAAAAAAAAAAAAAAAAAAAAAAAAAAAAAAAAAAAAAAAAAAAAAAAAAAAAAAAAAAAAAAAAAAAAAAAAAAAAAAAAAAAAAAAAAAAAAAAAAAAAAAAAAAAAAAAAAAAAAAAAAAAAAAAAAAAAAAAAAAAAAAAAAAAAAAAAAAAAAAAAAAAAAAAAAAAAAAAAAAAAAAAAAAAAAAAAAAAAAAAAAAAAAAAAAAAAAAAAAAAAAAAAAAAAAAAAAAAAAAAAAAAAAAAAAAAAAAAAAAAAAAAAAAAAAAAAAAAAAAAAAAAAAAAAAAAAAAAAAAAAAAAAAAAAAAAAAAAAAAAAAAAAAAAAAAAAAAAAAAAAAAAAAAAAAAAAAAAAAAAAAAAAAAAAAAAAAAAAAAAAAAAAAAAAAAAAAAAAAAAAAAAAAAAAAAAAAAAAAAAAAAAAAAAAAAAAAAAAAAAAAAAAAAAAAAAAAAAAAAAAAAAAAAAAAAAAAAAAAAAAAAAAAAAAAAAAAAAAAAAAAAAAAAAAAAAAAAAAAAAAAAAAAAAAAAAAAAAAAAAAAAAAAAAAAAAAAAAAAAAAAAAAAAAAAAAAAAAAAAAAAAAAAAAAAAAAAAAAAAAAAAAAAAAAAAAAAAAAAAAAAAAAAAAAAAAAAAAAAAAAAAAAAAAAAAAAAAAAAAAAAAAAAAAAAAAAAAAAAAAAAAAAAAAAAAAAAAAAAAAAAAAAAAAAAAAAAAAAAAAAAAAAAAAAAAAAAAAAAAAAAAAAAAAAAAAAAAAAAAAAAAAAAAAAAAAAAAAAAAAAAAAAAAAAAAAAAAAAAAAAAAAAAAAAAAAAAAAAAAAAAAAAAAAAAAAAAAAAAAAAAAAAAAAAAAAAAAAAAAAAAAAAAAAAAAAAAAAAAAAAAAAAAAAAAAAAAAAAAAAAAAAAAAAAAAAAAAAAAAAAAAAAAAAAAAAAAAAAAAAAAAAAAAAAAAAAAAAAAAAAAAAAAAAAAAAAAAAAAAAAAAAAAAAAAAAAAAAAAAAAAAAAAAAAAAAAAAAAAAAAAAAAAAAAAAAAAAAAAAAAAAAAAAAAAAAAAAAAAAAAAAAAAAAAAAAAAAAAAAAAAAAAAAAAAAAAAAAAAAAAAAAAAAAAAAAAAAAAAAAAAAAAAAAAAAAAAAAAAAAAAAAAAAAAAAAAAAAAAAAAAAAAAAAAAAAAAAAAAAAAAAAAAAAAAAAAAAAAAAAAAAAAAAAAAAAAAAAAAAAAAAAAAAAAAAAAAAAAAAAAAAAAAAAAAAAAAAAAAAAAAAAAAAAAAAAAAAAAAAAAAAAAAAAAAAAAAAAAAAAAAAAAAAAAAAAAAAAAAAAAAAAAAAAAAAAAAAAAAAAAAAAAAAAAAAAAAAAAAAAAAAAAAAAAAAAAAAAAAAAAAAAAAAAAAAAAAAAAAAAAAAAAAAAAAAAAAAAAAAAAAAAAAAAAAAAAAAAAAAAAAAAAAAAAAAAAAAAAAAAAAAAAAAAAAAAAAAAAAAAAAAAAAAAAAAAAAAAAAAAAAAAAAAAAAAAAAAAAAAAAAAAAAAAAAAAAAAAAAAAAAAAAAAAAAAAAAAAAAAAAAAAAAAAAAAAAAAAAAAAAAAAAAAAAAAAAAAAAAAAAAAAAAAAAAAAAAAAAAAAAAAAAAAAAAAAAAAAAAAAAAAAAAAAAAAAAAAAAAAAAAAAAAAAAAAAAAAAAAAAAAAAAAAAAAAAAAAAAAAAAAAAAAAAAAAAAAAAAAAAAAAAAAAAAAAAAAAAAAAAAAAAAAAAAAAAAAAAAAAAAAAAAAAAAAAAAAAAAAAAAAAAAAAAAAAAAAAAAAAAAAAAAAAAAAAAAAAAAAAAAAAAAAAAAAAAAAAAAAAAAAAAAAAAAAAAAAAAAAAAAAAAAAAAAAAAAAAAAAAAAAAAAAAAAAAAAAAAAAAAAAAAAAAAAAAAAAAAAAAAAAAAAAAAAAAAAAAAAAAAAAAAAAAAAAAAAAAAAAAAAAAAAAAAAAAAAAAAAAAAAAAAAAAAAAAAAAAAAAAAAAAAAAAAAAAAAAAAAAAAAAAAAAAAAAAAAAAAAAAAAAAAAAAAAAAAAAAAAAAAAAAAAAAAAAAAAAAAAAAAAAAAAAAAAAAAAAAAAAAAAAAAAAAAAAAAAAAAAAAAAAAAAAAAAAAAAAAAAAAAAAAAAAAAAAAAAAAAAAAAAAAAAAAAAAAAAAAAAAAAAAAAAAAAAAAAAAAAAAAAAAAAAAAAAAAAAAAAAAAAAAAAAAAAAAAAAAAAAAAAAAAAAAAAAAAAAAAAAAAAAAAAAAAAAAAAAAAAAAAAAAAAAAAAAAAAAAAAAAAAAAAAAAAAAAAAAAAAAAAAAAAAAAAAAAAAAAAAAAAAAAAAAAAAAAAAAAAAAAAAAAAAAAAAAAAAAAAAAAAAAAAAAAAAAAAAAAAAAAAAAAAAAAAAAAAAAAAAAAAAAAAAAAAAAAAAAAAAAAAAAAAAAAAAAAAAAAAAAAAAAAAAAAAAAAAAAAAAAAAAAAAAAAAAAAAAAAAAAAAAAAAAAAAAAAAAAAAAAAAAAAAAAAAAAAAAAAAAAAAAAAAAAAAAAAAAAAAAAAAAAAAAAAAAAAAAAAAAAAAAAAAAAAAAAAAAAAAAAAAAAAAAAAAAAAAAAAAAAAAAAAAAAAAAAAAAAAAAAAAAAAAAAAAAAAAAAAAAAAAAAAAAAAAAAAAAAAAAAAAAAAAAAAAAAAAAAAAAAAAAAAAAAAAAAAAAAAAAAAAAAAAAAAAAAAAAAAAAAAAAAAAAAAAAAAAAAAAAAAAAAAAAAAAAAAAAAAAAAAAAAAAAAAAAAAAAAAAAAAAAAAAAAAAAAAAAAAAAAAAAAAAAAAAAAAAAAAAAAAAAAAAAAAAAAAAAAAAAAAAAAAAAAAAAAAAAAAAAAAAAAAAAAAAAAAAAAAAAAAAAAAAAAAAAAAAAAAAAAAAAAAAAAAAAAAAAAAAAAAAAAAAAAAAAAAAAAAAAAAAAAAAAAAAAAAAAAAAAAAAAAAAAAAAAAAAAAAAAAAAAAAAAAAAAAAAAAAAAAAAAAAAAAAAAAAAAAAAAAAAAAAAAAAAAAAAAAAAAAAAAAAAAAAAAAAAAAAAAAAAAAAAAAAAAAAAAAAAAAAAAAAAAAAAAAAAAAAAAAAAAAAAAAAAAAAAAAAAAAAAAAAAAAAAAAAAAAAAAAAAAAAAAAAAAAAAAAAAAAAAAAAAAAAAAAAAAAAAAAAAAAAAAAAAAAAAAAAAAAAAAAAAAAAAAAAAAAAAAAAAAAAAAAAAAAAAAAAAAAAAAAAAAAAAAAAAAAAAAAAAAAAAAAAAAAAAAAAAAAAAAAAAAAAAAAAAAAAAAAAAAAAAAAAAAAAAAAAAAAAAAAAAAAAAAAAAAAAAAAAAAAAAAAAAAAAAAAAAAAAAAAAAAAAAAAAAAAAAAAAAAAAAAAAAAAAAAAAAAAAAAAAAAAAAAAAAAAAAAAAAAAAAAAAAAAAAAAAAAAAAAAAAAAAAAAAAAAAAAAAAAAAAAAAAAAAAAAAAAAAAAAAAAAAAAAAAAAAAAAAAAAAAAAAAAAAAAAAAAAAAAAAAAAAAAAAAAAAAAAAAAAAAAAAAAAAAAAAAAAAAAAAAAAAAAAAAAAAAAAAAAAAAAAAAAAAAAAAAAAAAAAAAAAAAAAAAAAAAAAAAAAAAAAAAAAAAAAAAAAAAAAAAAAAAAAAAAAAAAAAAAAAAAAAAAAAAAAAAAAAAAAAAAAAAAAAAAAAAAAAAAAAAAAAAAAAAAAAAAAAAAAAAAAAAAAAAAAAAAAAAAAAAAAAAAAAAAAAAAAAAAAAAAAAAAAAAAAAAAAAAAAAAAAAAAAAAAAAAAAAAAAAAAAAAAAAAAAAAAAAAAAAAAAAAAAAAAAAAAAAAAAAAAAAAAAAAAAAAAAAAAAAAAAAAAAAAAAAAAAAAAAAAAAAAAAAAAAAAAAAAAAAAAAAAAAAAAAAAAAAAAAAAAAAAAAAAAAAAAAAAAAAAAAAAAAAAAAAAAAAAAAAAAAAAAAAAAAAAAAAAAAAAAAAAAAAAAAAAAAAAAAAAAAAAAAAAAAAAAAAAAAAAAAAAAAAAAAAAAAAAAAAAAAAAAAAAAAAAAAAAAAAAAAAAAAAAAAAAAAAAAAAAAAAAAAAAAAAAAAAAAAAAAAAAAAAAAAAAAAAAAAAAAAAAAAAAAAAAAAAAAAAAAAAAAAAAAAAAAAAAAAAAAAAAAAAAAAAAAAAAAAAAAAAAAAAAAAAAAAAAAAAAAAAAAAAAAAAAAAAAAAAAAAAAAAAAAAAAAAAAAAAAAAAAAAAAAAAAAAAAAAAAAAAAAAAAAAAAAAAAAAAAAAAAAAAAAAAAAAAAAAAAAAAAAAAAAAAAAAAAAAAAAAAAAAAAAAAAAAAAAAAAAAAAAAAAAAAAAAAAAAAAAAAAAAAAAAAAAAAAAAAAAAAAAAAAAAAAAAAAAAAAAAAAAAAAAAAAAAAAAAAAAAAAAAAAAAAAAAAAAAAAAAAAAAAAAAAAAAAAAAAAAAAAAAAAAAAAAAAAAAAAAAAAAAAAAAAAAAAAAAAAAAAAAAAAAAAAAAAAAAAAAAAAAAAAAAAAAAAAAAAAAAAAAAAAAAAAAAAAAAAAAAAAAAAAAAAAAAAAAAAAAAAAAAAAAAAAAAAAAAAAAAAAAAAAAAAAAAAAAAAAAAAAAAAAAAAAAAAAAAAAAAAAAAAAAAAAAAAAAAAAAAAAAAAAAAAAAAAAAAAAAAAAAAAAAAAAAAAAAAAAAAAAAAAAAAAAAAAAAAAAAAAAAAAAAAAAAAAAAAAAAAAAAAAAAAAAAAAAAAAAAAAAAAAAAAAAAAAAAAAAAAAAAAAAAAAAAAAAAAAAAAAAAAAAAAAAAAAAAAAAAAAAAAAAAAAAAAAAAAAAAAAAAAAAAAAAAAAAAAAAAAAAAAAAAAAAAAAAAAAAAAAAAAAAAAAAAAAAAAAAAAAAAAAAAAAAAAAAAAAAAAAAAAAAAAAAAAAAAAAAAAAAAAAAAAAAAAAAAAAAAAAAAAAAAAAAAAAAAAAAAAAAAAAAAAAAAAAAAAAAAAAAAAAAAAAAAAAAAAAAAAAAAAAAAAAAAAAAAAAAAAAAAAAAAAAAAAAAAAAAAAAAAAAAAAAAAAAAAAAAAAAAAAAAAAAAAAAAAAAAAAAAAAAAAAAAAAAAAAAAAAAAAAAAAAAAAAAAAAAAAAAAAAAAAAAAAAAAAAAAAAAAAAAAAAAAAAAAAAAAAAAAAAAAAAAAAAAAAAAAAAAAAAAAAAAAAAAAAAAAAAAAAAAAAAAAAAAAAAAAAAAAAAAAAAAAAAAAAAAAAAAAAAAAAAAAAAAAAAAAAAAAAAAAAAAAAAAAAAAAAAAAAAAAAAAAAAAAAAAAAAAAAAAAAAAAAAAAAAAAAAAAAAAAAAAAAAAAAAAAAAAAAAAAAAAAAAAAAAAAAAAAAAAAAAAAAAAAAAAAAAAAAAAAAAAAAAAAAAAAAAAAAAAAAAAAAAAAAAAAAAAAAAAAAAAAAAAAAAAAAAAAAAAAAAAAAAAAAAAAAAAAAAAAAAAAAAAAAAAAAAAAAAAAAAAAAAAAAAAAAAAAAAAAAAAAAAAAAAAAAAAAAAAAAAAAAAAAAAAAAAAAAAAAAAAAAAAAAAAAAAAAAAAAAAAAAAAAAAAAAAAAAAAAAAAAAAAAAAAAAAAAAAAAAAAAAAAAAAAAAAAAAAAAAAAAAAAAAAAAAAAAAAAAAAAAAAAAAAAAAAAAAAAAAAAAAAAAAAAAAAAAAAAAAAAAAAAAAAAAAAAAAAAAAAAAAAAAAAAAAAAAAAAAAAAAAAAAAAAAAAAAAAAAAAAAAAAAAAAAAAAAAAAAAAAAAAAAAAAAAAAAAAAAAAAAAAAAAAAAAAAAAAAAAAAAAAAAAAAAAAAAAAAAAAAAAAAAAAAAAAAAAAAAAAAAAAAAAAAAAAAAAAAAAAAAAAAAAAAAAAAAAAAAAAAAAAAAAAAAAAAAAAAAAAAAAAAAAAAAAAAAAAAAAAAAAAAAAAAAAAAAAAAAAAAAAAAAAAAAAAAAAAAAAAAAAAAAAAAAAAAAAAAAAAAAAAAAAAAAAAAAAAAAAAAAAAAAAAAAAAAAAAAAAAAAAAAAAAAAAAAAAAAAAAAAAAAAAAAAAAAAAAAAAAAAAAAAAAAAAAAAAAAAAAAAAAAAAAAAAAAAAAAAAAAAAAAAAAAAAAAAAAAAAAAAAAAAAAAAAAAAAAAAAAAAAAAAAAAAAAAAAAAAAAAAAAAAAAAAAAAAAAAAAAAAAAAAAAAAAAAAAAAAAAAAAAAAAAAAAAAAAAAAAAAAAAAAAAAAAAAAAAAAAAAAAAAAAAAAAAAAAAAAAAAAAAAAAAAAAAAAAAAAAAAAAAAAAAAAAAAAAAAAAAAAAAAAAAAAAAAAAAAAAAAAAAAAAAAAAAAAAAAAAAAAAAAAAAAAAAAAAAAAAAAAAAAAAAAAAAAAAAAAAAAAAAAAAAAAAAAAAAAAAAAAAAAAAAAAAAAAAAAAAAAAAAAAAAAAAAAAAAAAAAAAAAAAAAAAAAAAAAAAAAAAAAAAAAAAAAAAAAAAAAAAAAAAAAAAAAAAAAAAAAAAAAAAAAAAAAAAAAAAAAAAAAAAAAAAAAAAAAAAAAAAAAAAAAAAAAAAAAAAAAAAAAAAAAAAAAAAAAAAAAAAAAAAAAAAAAAAAAAAAAAAAAAAAAAAAAAAAAAAAAAAAAAAAAAAAAAAAAAAAAAAAAAAAAAAAAAAAAAAAAAAAAAAAAAAAAAAAAAAAAAAAAAAAAAAAAAAAAAAAAAAAAAAAAAAAAAAAAAAAAAAAAAAAAAAAAAAAAAAAAAAAAAAAAAAAAAAAAAAAAAAAAAAAAAAAAAAAAAAAAAAAAAAAAAAAAAAAAAAAAAAAAAAAAAAAAAAAAAAAAAAAAAAAAAAAAAAAAAAAAAAAAAAAAAAAAAAAAAAAAAAAAAAAAAAAAAAAAAAAAAAAAAAAAAAAAAAAAAAAAAAAAAAAAAAAAAAAAAAAAAAAAAAAAAAAAAAAAAAAAAAAAAAAAAAAAAAAAAAAAAAAAAAAAAAAAAAAAAAAAAAAAAAAAAAAAAAAAAAAAAAAAAAAAAAAAAAAAAAAAAAAAAAAAAAAAAAAAAAAAAAAAAAAAAAAAAAAAAAAAAAAAAAAAAAAAAAAAAAAAAAAAAAAAAAAAAAAAAAAAAAAAAAAAAAAAAAAAAAAAAAAAAAAAAAAAAAAAAAAAAAAAAAAAAAAAAAAAAAAAAAAAAAAAAAAAAAAAAAAAAAAAAAAAAAAAAAAAAAAAAAAAAAAAAAAAAAAAAAAAAAAAAAAAAAAAAAAAAAAAAAAAAAAAAAAAAAAAAAAAAAAAAAAAAAAAAAAAAAAAAAAAAAAAAAAAAAAAAAAAAAAAAAAAAAAAAAAAAAAAAAAAAAAAAAAAAAAAAAAAAAAAAAAAAAAAAAAAAAAAAAAAAAAAAAAAAAAAAAAAAAAAAAAAAAAAAAAAAAAAAAAAAAAAAAAAAAAAAAAAAAAAAAAAAAAAAAAAAAAAAAAAAAAAAAAAAAAAAAAAAAAAAAAAAAAAAAAAAAAAAAAAAAAAAAAAAAAAAAAAAAAAAAAAAAAAAAAAAAAAAAAAAAAAAAAAAAAAAAAAAAAAAAAAAAAAAAAAAAAAAAAAAAAAAAAAAAAAAAAAAAAAAAAAAAAAAAAAAAAAAAAAAAAAAAAAAAAAAAAAAAAAAAAAAAAAAAAAAAAAAAAAAAAAAAAAAAAAAAAAAAAAAAAAAAAAAAAAAAAAAAAAAAAAAAAAAAAAAAAAAAAAAAAAAAAAAAAAAAAAAAAAAAAAAAAAAAAAAAAAAAAAAAAAAAAAAAAAAAAAAAAAAAAAAAAAAAAAAAAAAAAAAAAAAAAAAAAAAAAAAAAAAAAAAAAAAAAAAAAAAAAAAAAAAAAAAAAAAAAAAAAAAAAAAAAAAAAAAAAAAAAAAAAAAAAAAAAAAAAAAAAAAAAAAAAAAAAAAAAAAAAAAAAAAAAAAAAAAAAAAAAAAAAAAAAAAAAAAAAAAAAAAAAAAAAAAAAAAAAAAAAAAAAAAAAAAAAAAAAAAAAAAAAAAAAAAAAAAAAAAAAAAAAAAAAAAAAAAAAAAAAAAAAAAAAAAAAAAAAAAAAAAAAAAAAAAAAAAAAAAAAAAAAAAAAAAAAAAAAAAAAAAAAAAAAAAAAAAAAAAAAAAAAAAAAAAAAAAAAAAAAAAAAAAAAAAAAAAAAAAAAAAAAAAAAAAAAAAAAAAAAAAAAAAAAAAAAAAAAAAAAAAAAAAAAAAAAAAAAAAAAAAAAAAAAAAAAAAAAAAAAAAAAAAAAAAAAAAAAAAAAAAAAAAAAAAAAAAAAAAAAAAAAAAAAAAAAAAAAAAAAAAAAAAAAAAAAAAAAAAAAAAAAAAAAAAAAAAAAAAAAAAAAAAAAAAAAAAAAAAAAAAAAAAAAAAAAAAAAAAAAAAAAAAAAAAAAAAAAAAAAAAAAAAAAAAAAAAAAAAAAAAAAAAAAAAAAAAAAAAAAAAAAAAAAAAAAAAAAAAAAAAAAAAAAAAAAAAAAAAAAAAAAAAAAAAAAAAAAAAAAAAAAAAAAAAAAAAAAAAAAAAAAAAAAAAAAAAAAAAAAAAAAAAAAAAAAAAAAAAAAAAAAAAAAAAAAAAAAAAAAAAAAAAAAAAAAAAAAAAAAAAAAAAAAAAAAAAAAAAAAAAAAAAAAAAAAAAAAAAAAAAAAAAAAAAAAAAAAAAAAAAAAAAAAAAAAAAAAAAAAAAAAAAAAAAAAAAAAAAAAAAAAAAAAAAAAAAAAAAAAAAAAAAAAAAAAAAAAAAAAAAAAAAAAAAAAAAAAAAAAAAAAAAAAAAAAAAAAAAAAAAAAAAAAAAAAAAAAAAAAAAAAAAAAAAAAAAAAAAAAAAAAAAAAAAAAAAAAAAAAAAAAAAAAAAAAAAAAAAAAAAAAAAAAAAAAAAAAAAAAAAAAAAAAAAAAAAAAAAAAAAAAAAAAAAAAAAAAAAAAAAAAAAAAAAAAAAAAAAAAAAAAAAAAAAAAAAAAAAAAAAAAAAAAAAAAAAAAAAAAAAAAAAAAAAAAAAAAAAAAAAAAAAAAAAAAAAAAAAAAAAAAAAAAAAAAAAAAAAAAAAAAAAAAAAAAAAAAAAAAAAAAAAAAAAAAAAAAAAAAAAAAAAAAAAAAAAAAAAAAAAAAAAAAAAAAAAAAAAAAAAAAAAAAAAAAAAAAAAAAAAAAAAAAAAAAAAAAAAAAAAAAAAAAAAAAAAAAAAAAAAAAAAAAAAAAAAAAAAAAAAAAAAAAAAAAAAAAAAAAAAAAAAAAAAAAAAAAAAAAAAAAAAAAAAAAAAAAAAAAAAAAAAAAAAAAAAAAAAAAAAAAAAAAAAAAAAAAAAAAAAAAAAAAAAAAAAAAAAAAAAAAAAAAAAAAAAAAAAAAAAAAAAAAAAAAAAAAAAAAAAAAAAAAAAAAAAAAAAAAAAAAAAAAAAAAAAAAAAAAAAAAAAAAAAAAAAAAAAAAAAAAAAAAAAAAAAAAAAAAAAAAAAAAAAAAAAAAAAAAAAAAAAAAAAAAAAAAAAAAAAAAAAAAAAAAAAAAAAAAAAAAAAAAAAAAAAAAAAAAAAAAAAAAAAAAAAAAAAAAAAAAAAAAAAAAAAAAAAAAAAAAAAAAAAAAAAAAAAAAAAAAAAAAAAAAAAAAAAAAAAAAAAAAAAAAAAAAAAAAAAAAAAAAAAAAAAAAAAAAAAAAAAAAAAAAAAAAAAAAAAAAAAAAAAAAAAAAAAAAAAAAAAAAAAAAAAAAAAAAAAAAAAAAAAAAAAAAAAAAAAAAAAAAAAAAAAAAAAAAAAAAAAAAAAAAAAAAAAAAAAAAAAAAAAAAAAAAAAAAAAAAAAAAAAAAAAAAAAAAAAAAAAAAAAAAAAAAAAAAAAAAAAAAAAAAAAAAAAAAAAAAAAAAAAAAAAAAAAAAAAAAAAAAAAAAAAAAAAAAAAAAAAAAAAAAAAAAAAAAAAAAAAAAAAAAAAAAAAAAAAAAAAAAAAAAAAAAAAAAAAAAAAAAAAAAAAAAAAAAAAAAAAAAAAAAAAAAAAAAAAAAAAAAAAAAAAAAAAAAAAAAAAAAAAAAAAAAAAAAAAAAAAAAAAAAAAAAAAAAAAAAAAAAAAAAAAAAAAAAAAAAAAAAAAAAAAAAAAAAAAAAAAAAAAAAAAAAAAAAAAAAAAAAAAAAAAAAAAAAAAAAAAAAAAAAAAAAAAAAAAAAAAAAAAAAAAAAAAAAAAAAAAAAAAAAAAAAAAAAAAAAAAAAAAAAAAAAAAAAAAAAAAAAAAAAAAAAAAAAAAAAAAAAAAAAAAAAAAAAAAAAAAAAAAAAAAAAAAAAAAAAAAAAAAAAAAAAAAAAAAAAAAAAAAAAAAAAAAAAAAAAAAAAAAAAAAAAAAAAAAAAAAAAAAAAAAAAAAAAAAAAAAAAAAAAAAAAAAAAAAAAAAAAAAAAAAAAAAAAAAAAAAAAAAAAAAAAAAAAAAAAAAAAAAAAAAAAAAAAAAAAAAAAAAAAAAAAAAAAAAAAAAAAAAAAAAAAAAAAAAAAAAAAAAAAAAAAAAAAAAAAAAAAAAAAAAAAAAAAAAAAAAAAAAAAAAAAAAAAAAAAAAAAAAAAAAAAAAAAAAAAAAAAAAAAAAAAAAAAAAAAAAAAAAAAAAAAAAAAAAAAAAAAAAAAAAAAAAAAAAAAAAAAAAAAAAAAAAAAAAAAAAAAAAAAAAAAAAAAAAAAAAAAAAAAAAAAAAAAAAAAAAAAAAAAAAAAAAAAAAAAAAAAAAAAAAAAAAAAAAAAAAAAAAAAAAAAAAAAAAAAAAAAAAAAAAAAAAAAAAAAAAAAAAAAAAAAAAAAAAAAAAAAAAAAAAAAAAAAAAAAAAAAAAAAAAAAAAAAAAAAAAAAAAAAAAAAAAAAAAAAAAAAAAAAAAAAAAAAAAAAAAAAAAAAAAAAAAAAAAAAAAAAAAAAAAAAAAAAAAAAAAAAAAAAAAAAAAAAAAAAAAAAAAAAAAAAAAAAAAAAAAAAAAAAAAAAAAAAAAAAAAAAAAAAAAAAAAAAAAAAAAAAAAAAAAAAAAAAAAAAAAAAAAAAAAAAAAAAAAAAAAAAAAAAAAAAAAAAAAAAAAAAAAAAAAAAAAAAAAAAAAAAAAAAAAAAAAAAAAAAAAAAAAAAAAAAAAAAAAAAAAAAAAAAAAAAAAAAAAAAAAAAAAAAAAAAAAAAAAAAAAAAAAAAAAAAAAAAAAAAAAAAAAAAAAAAAAAAAAAAAAAAAAAAAAAAAAAAAAAAAAAAAAAAAAAAAAAAAAAAAAAAAAAAAAAAAAAAAAAAAAAAAAAAAAAAAAAAAAAAAAAAAAAAAAAAAAAAAAAAAAAAAAAAAAAAAAAAAAAAAAAAAAAAAAAAAAAAAAAAAAAAAAAAAAAAAAAAAAAAAAAAAAAAAAAAAAAAAAAAAAAAAAAAAAAAAAAAAAAAAAAAAAAAAAAAAAAAAAAAAAAAAAAAAAAAAAAAAAAAAAAAAAAAAAAAAAAAAAAAAAAAAAAAAAAAAAAAAAAAAAAAAAAAAAAAAAAAAAAAAAAAAAAAAAAAAAAAAAAAAAAAAAAAAAAAAAAAAAAAAAAAAAAAAAAAAAAAAAAAAAAAAAAAAAAAAAAAAAAAAAAAAAAAAAAAAAAAAAAAAAAAAAAAAAAAAAAAAAAAAAAAAAAAAAAAAAAAAAAAAAAAAAAAAAAAAAAAAAAAAAAAAAAAAAAAAAAAAAAAAAAAAAAAAAAAAAAAAAAAAAAAAAAAAAAAAAAAAAAAAAAAAAAAAAAAAAAAAAAAAAAAAAAAAAAAAAAAAAAAAAAAAAAAAAAAAAAAAAAAAAAAAAAAAAAAAAAAAAAAAAAAAAAAAAAAAAAAAAAAAAAAAAAAAAAAAAAAAAAAAAAAAAAAAAAAAAAAAAAAAAAAAAAAAAAAAAAAAAAAAAAAAAAAAAAAAAAAAAAAAAAAAAAAAAAAAAAAAAAAAAAAAAAAAAAAAAAAAAAAAAAAAAAAAAAAAAAAAAAAAAAAAAAAAAAAAAAAAAAAAAAAAAAAAAAAAAAAAAAAAAAAAAAAAAAAAAAAAAAAAAAAAAAAAAAAAAAAAAAAAAAAAAAAAAAAAAAAAAAAAAAAAAAAAAAAAAAAAAAAAAAAAAAAAAAAAAAAAAAAAAAAAAAAAAAAAAAAAAAAAAAAAAAAAAAAAAAAAAAAAAAAAAAAAAAAAAAAAAAAAAAAAAAAAAAAAAAAAAAAAAAAAAAAAAAAAAAAAAAAAAAAAAAAAAAAAAAAAAAAAAAAAAAAAAAAAAAAAAAAAAAAAAAAAAAAAAAAAAAAAAAAAAAAAAAAAAAAAAAAAAAAAAAAAAAAAAAAAAAAAAAAAAAAAAAAAAAAAAAAAAAAAAAAAAAAAAAAAAAAAAAAAAAAAAAAAAAAAAAAAAAAAAAAAAAAAAAAAAAAAAAAAAAAAAAAAAAAAAAAAAAAAAAAAAAAAAAAAAAAAAAAAAAAAAAAAAAAAAAAAAAAAAAAAAAAAAAAAAAAAAAAAAAAAAAAAAAAAAAAAAAAAAAAAAAAAAAAAAAAAAAAAAAAAAAAAAAAAAAAAAAAAAAAAAAAAAAAAAAAAAAAAAAAAAAAAAAAAAAAAAAAAAAAAAAAAAAAAAAAAAAAAAAAAAAAAAAAAAAAAAAAAAAAAAAAAAAAAAAAAAAAAAAAAAAAAAAAAAAAAAAAAAAAAAAAAAAAAAAAAAAAAAAAAAAAAAAAAAAAAAAAAAAAAAAAAAAAAAAAAAAAAAAAAAAAAAAAAAAAAAAAAAAAAAAAAAAAAAAAAAAAAAAAAAAAAAAAAAAAAAAAAAAAAAAAAAAAAAAAAAAAAAAAAAAAAAAAAAAAAAAAAAAAAAAAAAAAAAAAAAAAAAAAAAAAAAAAAAAAAAAAAAAAAAAAAAAAAAAAAAAAAAAAAAAAAAAAAAAAAAAAAAAAAAAAAAAAAAAAAAAAAAAAAAAAAAAAAAAAAAAAAAAAAAAAAAAAAAAAAAAAAAAAAAAAAAAAAAAAAAAAAAAAAAAAAAAAAAAAAAAAAAAAAAAAAAAAAAAAAAAAAAAAAAAAAAAAAAAAAAAAAAAAAAAAAAAAAAAAAAAAAAAAAAAAAAAAAAAAAAAAAAAAAAAAAAAAAAAAAAAAAAAAAAAAAAAAAAAAAAAAAAAAAAAAAAAAAAAAAAAAAAAAAAAAAAAAAAAAAAAAAAAAAAAAAAAAAAAAAAAAAAAAAAAAAAAAAAAAAAAAAAAAAAAAAAAAAAAAAAAAAAAAAAAAAAAAAAAAAAAAAAAAAAAAAAAAAAAAAAAAAAAAAAAAAAAAAAAAAAAAAAAAAAAAAAAAAAAAAAAAAAAAAAAAAAAAAAAAAAAAAAAAAAAAAAAAAAAAAAAAAAAAAAAAAAAAAAAAAAAAAAAAAAAAAAAAAAAAAAAAAAAAAAAAAAAAAAAAAAAAAAAAAAAAAAAAAAAAAAAAAAAAAAAAAAAAAAAAAAAAAAAAAAAAAAAAAAAAAAAAAAAAAAAAAAAAAAAAAAAAAAAAAAAAAAAAAAAAAAAAAAAAAAAAAAAAAAAAAAAAAAAAAAAAAAAAAAAAAAAAAAAAAAAAAAAAAAAAAAAAAAAAAAAAAAAAAAAAAAAAAAAAAAAAAAAAAAAAAAAAAAAAAAAAAAAAAAAAAAAAAAAAAAAAAAAAAAAAAAAAAAAAAAAAAAAAAAAAAAAAAAAAAAAAAAAAAAAAAAAAAAAAAAAAAAAAAAAAAAAAAAAAAAAAAAAAAAAAAAAAAAAAAAAAAAAAAAAAAAAAAAAAAAAAAAAAAAAAAAAAAAAAAAAAAAAAAAAAAAAAAAAAAAAAAAAAAAAAAAAAAAAAAAAAAAAAAAAAAAAAAAAAAAAAAAAAAAAAAAAAAAAAAAAAAAAAAAAAAAAAAAAAAAAAAAAAAAAAAAAAAAAAAAAAAAAAAAAAAAAAAAAAAAAAAAAAAAAAAAAAAAAAAAAAAAAAAAAAAAAAAAAAAAAAAAAAAAAAAAAAAAAAAAAAAAAAAAAAAAAAAAAAAAAAAAAAAAAAAAAAAAAAAAAAAAAAAAAAAAAAAAAAAAAAAAAAAAAAAAAAAAAAAAAAAAAAAAAAAAAAAAAAAAAAAAAAAAAAAAAAAAAAAAAAAAAAAAAAAAAAAAAAAAAAAAAAAAAAAAAAAAAAAAAAAAAAAAAAAAAAAAAAAAAAAAAAAAAAAAAAAAAAAAAAAAAAAAAAAAAAAAAAAAAAAAAAAAAAAAAAAAAAAAAAAAAAAAAAAAAAAAAAAAAAAAAAAAAAAAAAAAAAAAAAAAAAAAAAAAAAAAAAAAAAAAAAAAAAAAAAAAAAAAAAAAAAAAAAAAAAAAAAAAAAAAAAAAAAAAAAAAAAAAAAAAAAAAAAAAAAAAAAAAAAAAAAAAAAAAAAAAAAAAAAAAAAAAAAAAAAAAAAAAAAAAAAAAAAAAAAAAAAAAAAAAAAAAAAAAAAAAAAAAAAAAAAAAAAAAAAAAAAAAAAAAAAAAAAAAAAAAAAAAAAAAAAAAAAAAAAAAAAAAAAAAAAAAAAAAAAAAAAAAAAAAAAAAAAAAAAAAAAAAAAAAAAAAAAAAAAAAAAAAAAAAAAAAAAAAAAAAAAAAAAAAAAAAAAAAAAAAAAAAAAAAAAAAAAAAAAAAAAAAAAAAAAAAAAAAAAAAAAAAAAAAAAAAAAAAAAAAAAAAAAAAAAAAAAAAAAAAAAAAAAAAAAAAAAAAAAAAAAAAAAAAAAAAAAAAAAAAAAAAAAAAAAAAAAAAAAAAAAAAAAAAAAAAAAAAAAAAAAAAAAAAAAAAAAAAAAAAAAAAAAAAAAAAAAAAAAAAAAAAAAAAAAAAAAAAAAAAAAAAAAAAAAAAAAAAAAAAAAAAAAAAAAAAAAAAAAAAAAAAAAAAAAAAAAAAAAAAAAAAAAAAAAAAAAAAAAAAAAAAAAAAAAAAAAAAAAAAAAAAAAAAAAAAAAAAAAAAAAAAAAAAAAAAAAAAAAAAAAAAAAAAAAAAAAAAAAAAAAAAAAAAAAAAAAAAAAAAAAAAAAAAAAAAAAAAAAAAAAAAAAAAAAAAAAAAAAAAAAAAAAAAAAAAAAAAAAAAAAAAAAAAAAAAAAAAAAAAAAAAAAAAAAAAAAAAAAAAAAAAAAAAAAAAAAAAAAAAAAAAAAAAAAAAAAAAAAAAAAAAAAAAAAAAAAAAAAAAAAAAAAAAAAAAAAAAAAAAAAAAAAAAAAAAAAAAAAAAAAAAAAAAAAAAAAAAAAAAAAAAAAAAAAAAAAAAAAAAAAAAAAAAAAAAAAAAAAAAAAAAAAAAAAAAAAAAAAAAAAAAAAAAAAAAAAAAAAAAAAAAAAAAAAAAAAAAAAAAAAAAAAAAAAAAAAAAAAAAAAAAAAAAAAAAAAAAAAAAAAAAAAAAAAAAAAAAAAAAAAAAAAAAAAAAAAAAAAAAAAAAAAAAAAAAAAAAAAAAAAAAAAAAAAAAAAAAAAAAAAAAAAAAAAAAAAAAAAAAAAAAAAAAAAAAAAAAAAAAAAAAAAAAAAAAAAAAAAAAAAAAAAAAAAAAAAAAAAAAAAAAAAAAAAAAAAAAAAAAAAAAAAAAAAAAAAAAAAAAAAAAAAAAAAAAAAAAAAAAAAAAAAAAAAAAAAAAAAAAAAAAAAAAAAAAAAAAAAAAAAAAAAAAAAAAAAAAAAAAAAAAAAAAAAAAAAAAAAAAAAAAAAAAAAAAAAAAAAAAAAAAAAAAAAAAAAAAAAAAAAAAAAAAAAAAAAAAAAAAAAAAAAAAAAAAAAAAAAAAAAAAAAAAAAAAAAAAAAAAAAAAAAAAAAAAAAAAAAAAAAAAAAAAAAAAAAAAAAAAAAAAAAAAAAAAAAAAAAAAAAAAAAAAAAAAAAAAAAAAAAAAAAAAAAAAAAAAAAAAAAAAAAAAAAAAAAAAAAAAAAAAAAAAAAAAAAAAAAAAAAAAAAAAAAAAAAAAAAAAAAAAAAAAAAAAAAAAAAAAAAAAAAAAAAAAAAAAAAAAAAAAAAAAAAAAAAAAAAAAAAAAAAAAAAAAAAAAAAAAAAAAAAAAAAAAAAAAAAAAAAAAAAAAAAAAAAAAAAAAAAAAAAAAAAAAAAAAAAAAAAAAAAAAAAAAAAAAAAAAAAAAAAAAAAAAAAAAAAAAAAAAAAAAAAAAAAAAAAAAAAAAAAAAAAAAAAAAAAAAAAAAAAAAAAAAAAAAAAAAAAAAAAAAAAAAAAAAAAAAAAAAAAAAAAAAAAAAAAAAAAAAAAAAAAAAAAAAAAAAAAAAAAAAAAAAAAAAAAAAAAAAAAAAAAAAAAAAAAAAAAAAAAAAAAAAAAAAAAAAAAAAAAAAAAAAAAAAAAAAAAAAAAAAAAAAAAAAAAAAAAAAAAAAAAAAAAAAAAAAAAAAAAAAAAAAAAAAAAAAAAAAAAAAAAAAAAAAAAAAAAAAAAAAAAAAAAAAAAAAAAAAAAAAAAAAAAAAAAAAAAAAAAAAAAAAAAAAAAAAAAAAAAAAAAAAAAAAAAAAAAAAAAAAAAAAAAAAAAAAAAAAAAAAAAAAAAAAAAAAAAAAAAAAAAAAAAAAAAAAAAAAAAAAAAAAAAAAAAAAAAAAAAAAAAAAAAAAAAAAAAAAAAAAAAAAAAAAAAAAAAAAAAAAAAAAAAAAAAAAAAAAAAAAAAAAAAAAAAAAAAAAAAAAAAAAAAAAAAAAAAAAAAAAAAAAAAAAAAAAAAAAAAAAAAAAAAAAAAAAAAAAAAAAAAAAAAAAAAAAAAAAAAAAAAAAAAAAAAAAAAAAAAAAAAAAAAAAAAAAAAAAAAAAAAAAAAAAAAAAAAAAAAAAAAAAAAAAAAAAAAAAAAAAAAAAAAAAAAAAAAAAAAAAAAAAAAAAAAAAAAAAAAAAAAAAAAAAAAAAAAAAAAAAAAAAAAAAAAAAAAAAAAAAAAAAAAAAAAAAAAAAAAAAAAAAAAAAAAAAAAAAAAAAAAAAAAAAAAAAAAAAAAAAAAAAAAAAAAAAAAAAAAAAAAAAAAAAAAAAAAAAAAAAAAAAAAAAAAAAAAAAAAAAAAAAAAAAAAAAAAAAAAAAAAAAAAAAAAAAAAAAAAAAAAAAAAAAAAAAAAAAAAAAAAAAAAAAAAAAAAAAAAAAAAAAAAAAAAAAAAAAAAAAAAAAAAAAAAAAAAAAAAAAAAAAAAAAAAAAAAAAAAAAAAAAAAAAAAAAAAAAAAAAAAAAAAAAAAAAAAAAAAAAAAAAAAAAAAAAAAAAAAAAAAAAAAAAAAAAAAAAAAAAAAAAAAAAAAAAAAAAAAAAAAAAAAAAAAAAAAAAAAAAAAAAAAAAAAAAAAAAAAAAAAAAAAAAAAAAAAAAAAAAAAAAAAAAAAAAAAAAAAAAAAAAAAAAAAAAAAAAAAAAAAAAAAAAAAAAAAAAAAAAAAAAAAAAAAAAAAAAAAAAAAAAAAAAAAAAAAAAAAAAAAAAAAAAAAAAAAAAAAAAAAAAAAAAAAAAAAAAAAAAAAAAAAAAAAAAAAAAAAAAAAAAAAAAAAAAAAAAAAAAAAAAAAAAAAAAAAAAAAAAAAAAAAAAAAAAAAAAAAAAAAAAAAAAAAAAAAAAAAAAAAAAAAAAAAAAAAAAAAAAAAAAAAAAAAAAAAAAAAAAAAAAAAAAAAAAAAAAAAAAAAAAAAAAAAAAAAAAAAAAAAAAAAAAAAAAAAAAAAAAAAAAAAAAAAAAAAAAAAAAAAAAAAAAAAAAAAAAAAAAAAAAAAAAAAAAAAAAAAAAAAAAAAAAAAAAAAAAAAAAAAAAAAAAAAAAAAAAAAAAAAAAAAAAAAAAAAAAAAAAAAAAAAAAAAAAAAAAAAAAAAAAAAAAAAAAAAAAAAAAAAAAAAAAAAAAAAAAAAAAAAAAAAAAAAAAAAAAAAAAAAAAAAAAAAAAAAAAAAAAAAAAAAAAAAAAAAAAAAAAAAAAAAAAAAAAAAAAAAAAAAAAAAAAAAAAAAAAAAAAAAAAAAAAAAAAAAAAAAAAAAAAAAAAAAAAAAAAAAAAAAAAAAAAAAAAAAAAAAAAAAAAAAAAAAAAAAAAAAAAAAAAAAAAAAAAAAAAAAAAAAAAAAAAAAAAAAAAAAAAAAAAAAAAAAAAAAAAAAAAAAAAAAAAAAAAAAAAAAAAAAAAAAAAAAAAAAAAAAAAAAAAAAAAAAAAAAAAAAAAAAAAAAAAAAAAAAAAAAAAAAAAAAAAAAAAAAAAAAAAAAAAAAAAAAAAAAAAAAAAAAAAAAAAAAAAAAAAAAAAAAAAAAAAAAAAAAAAAAAAAAAAAAAAAAAAAAAAAAAAAAAAAAAAAAAAAAAAAAAAAAAAAAAAAAAAAAAAAAAAAAAAAAAAAAAAAAAAAAAAAAAAAAAAAAAAAAAAAAAAAAAAAAAAAAAAAAAAAAAAAAAAAAAAAAAAAAAAAAAAAAAAAAAAAAAAAAAAAAAAAAAAAAAAAAAAAAAAAAAAAAAAAAAAAAAAAAAAAAAAAAAAAAAAAAAAAAAAAAAAAAAAAAAAAAAAAAAAAAAAAAAAAAAAAAAAAAAAAAAAAAAAAAAAAAAAAAAAAAAAAAAAAAAAAAAAAAAAAAAAAAAAAAAAAAAAAAAAAAAAAAAAAAAAAAAAAAAAAAAAAAAAAAAAAAAAAAAAAAAAAAAAAAAAAAAAAAAAAAAAAAAAAAAAAAAAAAAAAAAAAAAAAAAAAAAAAAAAAAAAAAAAAAAAAAAAAAAAAAAAAAAAAAAAAAAAAAAAAAAAAAAAAAAAAAAAAAAAAAAAAAAAAAAAAAAAAAAAAAAAAAAAAAAAAAAAAAAAAAAAAAAAAAAAAAAAAAAAAAAAAAAAAAAAAAAAAAAAAAAAAAAAAAAAAAAAAAAAAAAAAAAAAAAAAAAAAAAAAAAAAAAAAAAAAAAAAAAAAAAAAAAAAAAAAAAAAAAAAAAAAAAAAAAAAAAAAAAAAAAAAAAAAAAAAAAAAAAAAAAAAAAAAAAAAAAAAAAAAAAAAAAAAAAAAAAAAAAAAAAAAAAAAAAAAAAAAAAAAAAAAAAAAAAAAAAAAAAAAAAAAAAAAAAAAAAAAAAAAAAAAAAAAAAAAAAAAAAAAAAAAAAAAAAAAAAAAAAAAAAAAAAAAAAAAAAAAAAAAAAAAAAAAAAAAAAAAAAAAAAAAAAAAAAAAAAAAAAAAAAAAAAAAAAAAAAAAAAAAAAAAAAAAAAAAAAAAAAAAAAAAAAAAAAAAAAAAAAAAAAAAAAAAAAAAAAAAAAAAAAAAAAAAAAAAAAAAAAAAAAAAAAAAAAAAAAAAAAAAAAAAAAAAAAAAAAAAAAAAAAAAAAAAAAAAAAAAAAAAAAAAAAAAAAAAAAAAAAAAAAAAAAAAAAAAAAAAAAAAAAAAAAAAAAAAAAAAAAAAAAAAAAAAAAAAAAAAAAAAAAAAAAAAAAAAAAAAAAAAAAAAAAAAAAAAAAAAAAAAAAAAAAAAAAAAAAAAAAAAAAAAAAAAAAAAAAAAAAAAAAAAAAAAAAAAAAAAAAAAAAAAAAAAAAAAAAAAAAAAAAAAAAAAAAAAAAAAAAAAAAAAAAAAAAAAAAAAAAAAAAAAAAAAAAAAAAAAAAAAAAAAAAAAAAAAAAAAAAAAAAAAAAAAAAAAAAAAAAAAAAAAAAAAAAAAAAAAAAAAAAAAAAAAAAAAAAAAAAAAAAAAAAAAAAAAAAAAAAAAAAAAAAAAAAAAAAAAAAAAAAAAAAAAAAAAAAAAAAAAAAAAAAAAAAAAAAAAAAAAAAAAAAAAAAAAAAAAAAAAAAAAAAAAAAAAAAAAAAAAAAAAAAAAAAAAAAAAAAAAAAAAAAAAAAAAAAAAAAAAAAAAAAAAAAAAAAAAAAAAAAAAAAAAAAAAAAAAAAAAAAAAAAAAAAAAAAAAAAAAAAAAAAAAAAAAAAAAAAAAAAAAAAAAAAAAAAAAAAAAAAAAAAAAAAAAAAAAAAAAAAAAAAAAAAAAAAAAAAAAAAAAAAAAAAAAAAAAAAAAAAAAAAAAAAAAAAAAAAAAAAAAAAAAAAAAAAAAAAAAAAAAAAAAAAAAAAAAAAAAAAAAAAAAAAAAAAAAAAAAAAAAAAAAAAAAAAAAAAAAAAAAAAAAAAAAAAAAAAAAAAAAAAAAAAAAAAAAAAAAAAAAAAAAAAAAAAAAAAAAAAAAAAAAAAAAAAAAAAAAAAAAAAAAAAAAAAAAAAAAAAAAAAAAAAAAAAAAAAAAAAAAAAAAAAAAAAAAAAAAAAAAAAAAAAAAAAAAAAAAAAAAAAAAAAAAAAAAAAAAAAAAAAAAAAAAAAAAAAAAAAAAAAAAAAAAAAAAAAAAAAAAAAAAAAAAAAAAAAAAAAAAAAAAAAAAAAAAAAAAAAAAAAAAAAAAAAAAAAAAAAAAAAAAAAAAAAAAAAAAAAAAAAAAAAAAAAAAAAAAAAAAAAAAAAAAAAAAAAAAAAAAAAAAAAAAAAAAAAAAAAAAAAAAAAAAAAAAAAAAAAAAAAAAAAAAAAAAAAAAAAAAAAAAAAAAAAAAAAAAAAAAAAAAAAAAAAAAAAAAAAAAAAAAAAAAAAAAAAAAAAAAAAAAAAAAAAAAAAAAAAAAAAAAAAAAAAAAAAAAAAAAAAAAAAAAAAAAAAAAAAAAAAAAAAAAAAAAAAAAAAAAAAAAAAAAAAAAAAAAAAAAAAAAAAAAAAAAAAAAAAAAAAAAAAAAAAAAAAAAAAAAAAAAAAAAAAAAAAAAAAAAAAAAAAAAAAAAAAAAAAAAAAAAAAAAAAAAAAAAAAAAAAAAAAAAAAAAAAAAAAAAAAAAAAAAAAAAAAAAAAAAAAAAAAAAAAAAAAAAAAAAAAAAAAAAAAAAAAAAAAAAAAAAAAAAAAAAAAAAAAAAAAAAAAAAAAAAAAAAAAAAAAAAAAAAAAAAAAAAAAAAAAAAAAAAAAAAAAAAAAAAAAAAAAAAAAAAAAAAAAAAAAAAAAAAAAAAAAAAAAAAAAAAAAAAAAAAAAAAAAAAAAAAAAAAAAAAAAAAAAAAAAAAAAAAAAAAAAAAAAAAAAAAAAAAAAAAAAAAAAAAAAAAAAAAAAAAAAAAAAAAAAAAAAAAAAAAAAAAAAAAAAAAAAAAAAAAAAAAAAAAAAAAAAAAAAAAAAAAAAAAAAAAAAAAAAAAAAAAAAAAAAAAAAAAAAAAAAAAAAAAAAAAAAAAAAAAAAAAAAAAAAAAAAAAAAAAAAAAAAAAAAAAAAAAAAAAAAAAAAAAAAAAAAAAAAAAAAAAAAAAAAAAAAAAAAAAAAAAAAAAAAAAAAAAAAAAAAAAAAAAAAAAAAAAAAAAAAAAAAAAAAAAAAAAAAAAAAAAAAAAAAAAAAAAAAAAAAAAAAAAAAAAAAAAAAAAAAAAAAAAAAAAAAAAAAAAAAAAAAAAAAAAAAAAAAAAAAAAAAAAAAAAAAAAAAAAAAAAAAAAAAAAAAAAAAAAAAAAAAAAAAAAAAAAAAAAAAAAAAAAAAAAAAAAAAAAAAAAAAAAAAAAAAAAAAAAAAAAAAAAAAAAAAAAAAAAAAAAAAAAAAAAAAAAAAAAAAAAAAAAAAAAAAAAAAAAAAAAAAAAAAAAAAAAAAAAAAAAAAAAAAAAAAAAAAAAAAAAAAAAAAAAAAAAAAAAAAAAAAAAAAAAAAAAAAAAAAAAAAAAAAAAAAAAAAAAAAAAAAAAAAAAAAAAAAAAAAAAAAAAAAAAAAAAAAAAAAAAAAAAAAAAAAAAAAAAAAAAAAAAAAAAAAAAAAAAAAAAAAAAAAAAAAAAAAAAAAAAAAAAAAAAAAAAAAAAAAAAAAAAAAAAAAAAAAAAAAAAAAAAAAAAAAAAAAAAAAAAAAAAAAAAAAAAAAAAAAAAAAAAAAAAAAAAAAAAAAAAAAAAAAAAAAAAAAAAAAAAAAAAAAAAAAAAAAAAAAAAAAAAAAAAAAAAAAAAAAAAAAAAAAAAAAAAAAAAAAAAAAAAAAAAAAAAAAAAAAAAAAAAAAAAAAAAAAAAAAAAAAAAAAAAAAAAAAAAAAAAAAAAAAAAAAAAAAAAAAAAAAAAAAAAAAAAAAAAAAAAAAAAAAAAAAAAAAAAAAAAAAAAAAAAAAAAAAAAAAAAAAAAAAAAAAAAAAAAAAAAAAAAAAAAAAAAAAAAAAAAAAAAAAAAAAAAAAAAAAAAAAAAAAAAAAAAAAAAAAAAAAAAAAAAAAAAAAAAAAAAAAAAAAAAAAAAAAAAAAAAAAAAAAAAAAAAAAAAAAAAAAAAAAAAAAAAAAAAAAAAAAAAAAAAAAAAAAAAAAAAAAAAAAAAAAAAAAAAAAAAAAAAAAAAAAAAAAAAAAAAAAAAAAAAAAAAAAAAAAAAAAAAAAAAAAAAAAAAAAAAAAAAAAAAAAAAAAAAAAAAAAAAAAAAAAAAAAAAAAAAAAAAAAAAAAAAAAAAAAAAAAAAAAAAAAAAAAAAAAAAAAAAAAAAAAAAAAAAAAAAAAAAAAAAAAAAAAAAAAAAAAAAAAAAAAAAAAAAAAAAAAAAAAAAAAAAAAAAAAAAAAAAAAAAAAAAAAAAAAAAAAAAAAAAAAAAAAAAAAAAAAAAAAAAAAAAAAAAAAAAAAAAAAAAAAAAAAAAAAAAAAAAAAAAAAAAAAAAAAAAAAAAAAAAAAAAAAAAAAAAAAAAAAAAAAAAAAAAAAAAAAAAAAAAAAAAAAAAAAAAAAAAAAAAAAAAAAAAAAAAAAAAAAAAAAAAAAAAAAAAAAAAAAAAAAAAAAAAAAAAAAAAAAAAAAAAAAAAAAAAAAAAAAAAAAAAAAAAAAAAAAAAAAAAAAAAAAAAAAAAAAAAAAAAAAAAAAAAAAAAAAAAAAAAAAAAAAAAAAAAAAAAAAAAAAAAAAAAAAAAAAAAAAAAAAAAAAAAAAAAAAAAAAAAAAAAAAAAAAAAAAAAAAAAAAAAAAAAAAAAAAAAAAAAAAAAAAAAAAAAAAAAAAAAAAAAAAAAAAAAAAAAAAAAAAAAAAAAAAAAAAAAAAAAAAAAAAAAAAAAAAAAAAAAAAAAAAAAAAAAAAAAAAAAAAAAAAAAAAAAAAAAAAAAAAAAAAAAAAAAAAAAAAAAAAAAAAAAAAAAAAAAAAAAAAAAAAAAAAAAAAAAAAAAAAAAAAAAAAAAAAAAAAAAAAAAAAAAAAAAAAAAAAAAAAAAAAAAAAAAAAAAAAAAAAAAAAAAAAAAAAAAAAAAAAAAAAAAAAAAAAAAAAAAAAAAAAAAAAAAAAAAAAAAAAAAAAAAAAAAAAAAAAAAAAAAAAAAAAAAAAAAAAAAAAAAAAAAAAAAAAAAAAAAAAAAAAAAAAAAAAAAAAAAAAAAAAAAAAAAAAAAAAAAAAAAAAAAAAAAAAAAAAAAAAAAAAAAAAAAAAAAAAAAAAAAAAAAAAAAAAAAAAAAAAAAAAAAAAAAAAAAAAAAAAAAAAAAAAAAAAAAAAAAAAAAAAAAAAAAAAAAAAAAAAAAAAAAAAAAAAAAAAAAAAAAAAAAAAAAAAAAAAAAAAAAAAAAAAAAAAAAAAAAAAAAAAAAAAAAAAAAAAAAAAAAAAAAAAAAAAAAAAAAAAAAAAAAAAAAAAAAAAAAAAAAAAAAAAAAAAAAAAAAAAAAAAAAAAAAAAAAAAAAAAAAAAAAAAAAAAAAAAAAAAAAAAAAAAAAAAAAAAAAAAAAAAAAAAAAAAAAAAAAAAAAAAAAAAAAAAAAAAAAAAAAAAAAAAAAAAAAAAAAAAAAAAAAAAAAAAAAAAAAAAAAAAAAAAAAAAAAAAAAAAAAAAAAAAAAAAAAAAAAAAAAAAAAAAAAAAAAAAAAAAAAAAAAAAAAAAAAAAAAAAAAAAAAAAAAAAAAAAAAAAAAAAAAAAAAAAAAAAAAAAAAAAAAAAAAAAAAAAAAAAAAAAAAAAAAAAAAAAAAAAAAAAAAAAAAAAAAAAAAAAAAAAAAAAAAAAAAAAAAAAAAAAAAAAAAAAAAAAAAAAAAAAAAAAAAAAAAAAAAAAAAAAAAAAAAAAAAAAAAAAAAAAAAAAAAAAAAAAAAAAAAAAAAAAAAAAAAAAAAAAAAAAAAAAAAAAAAAAAAAAAAAAAAAAAAAAAAAAAAAAAAAAAAAAAAAAAAAAAAAAAAAAAAAAAAAAAAAAAAAAAAAAAAAAAAAAAAAAAAAAAAAAAAAAAAAAAAAAAAAAAAAAAAAAAAAAAAAAAAAAAAAAAAAAAAAAAAAAAAAAAAAAAAAAAAAAAAAAAAAAAAAAAAAAAAAAAAAAAAAAAAAAAAAAAAAAAAAAAAAAAAAAAAAAAAAAAAAAAAAAAAAAAAAAAAAAAAAAAAAAAAAAAAAAAAAAAAAAAAAAAAAAAAAAAAAAAAAAAAAAAAAAAAAAAAAAAAAAAAAAAAAAAAAAAAAAAAAAAAAAAAAAAAAAAAAAAAAAAAAAAAAAAAAAAAAAAAAAAAAAAAAAAAAAAAAAAAAAAAAAAAAAAAAAAAAAAAAAAAAAAAAAAAAAAAAAAAAAAAAAAAAAAAAAAAAAAAAAAAAAAAAAAAAAAAAAAAAAAAAAAAAAAAAAAAAAAAAAAAAAAAAAAAAAAAAAAAAAAAAAAAAAAAAAAAAAAAAAAAAAAAAAAAAAAAAAAAAAAAAAAAAAAAAAAAAAAAAAAAAAAAAAAAAAAAAAAAAAAAAAAAAAAAAAAAAAAAAAAAAAAAAAAAAAAAAAAAAAAAAAAAAAAAAAAAAAAAAAAAAAAAAAAAAAAAAAAAAAAAAAAAAAAAAAAAAAAAAAAAAAAAAAAAAAAAAAAAAAAAAAAAAAAAAAAAAAAAAAAAAAAAAAAAAAAAAAAAAAAAAAAAAAAAAAAAAAAAAAAAAAAAAAAAAAAAAAAAAAAAAAAAAAAAAAAAAAAAAAAAAAAAAAAAAAAAAAAAAAAAAAAAAAAAAAAAAAAAAAAAAAAAAAAAAAAAAAAAAAAAAAAAAAAAAAAAAAAAAAAAAAAAAAAAAAAAAAAAAAAAAAAAAAAAAAAAAAAAAAAAAAAAAAAAAAAAAAAAAAAAAAAAAAAAAAAAAAAAAAAAAAAAAAAAAAAAAAAAAAAAAAAAAAAAAAAAAAAAAAAAAAAAAAAAAAAAAAAAAAAAAAAAAAAAAAAAAAAAAAAAAAAAAAAAAAAAAAAAAAAAAAAAAAAAAAAAAAAAAAAAAAAAAAAAAAAAAAAAAAAAAAAAAAAAAAAAAAAAAAAAAAAAAAAAAAAAAAAAAAAAAAAAAAAAAAAAAAAAAAAAAAAAAAAAAAAAAAAAAAAAAAAAAAAAAAAAAAAAAAAAAAAAAAAAAAAAAAAAAAAAAAAAAAAAAAAAAAAAAAAAAAAAAAAAAAAAAAAAAAAAAAAAAAAAAAAAAAAAAAAAAAAAAAAAAAAAAAAAAAAAAAAAAAAAAAAAAAAAAAAAAAAAAAAAAAAAAAAAAAAAAAAAAAAAAAAAAAAAAAAAAAAAAAAAAAAAAAAAAAAAAAAAAAAAAAAAAAAAAAAAAAAAAAAAAAAAAAAAAAAAAAAAAAAAAAAAAAAAAAAAAAAAAAAAAAAAAAAAAAAAAAAAAAAAAAAAAAAAAAAAAAAAAAAAAAAAAAAAAAAAAAAAAAAAAAAAAAAAAAAAAAAAAAAAAAAAAAAAAAAAAAAAAAAAAAAAAAAAAAAAAAAAAAAAAAAAAAAAAAAAAAAAAAAAAAAAAAAAAAAAAAAAAAAAAAAAAAAAAAAAAAAAAAAAAAAAAAAAAAAAAAAAAAAAAAAAAAAAAAAAAAAAAAAAAAAAAAAAAAAAAAAAAAAAAAAAAAAAAAAAAAAAAAAAAAAAAAAAAAAAAAAAAAAAAAAAAAAAAAAAAAAAAAAAAAAAAAAAAAAAAAAAAAAAAAAAAAAAAAAAAAAAAAAAAAAAAAAAAAAAAAAAAAAAAAAAAAAAAAAAAAAAAAAAAAAAAAAAAAAAAAAAAAAAAAAAAAAAAAAAAAAAAAAAAAAAAAAAAAAAAAAAAAAAAAAAAAAAAAAAAAAAAAAAAAAAAAAAAAAAAAAAAAAAAAAAAAAAAAAAAAAAAAAAAAAAAAAAAAAAAAAAAAAAAAAAAAAAAAAAAAAAAAAAAAAAAAAAAAAAAAAAAAAAAAAAAAAAAAAAAAAAAAAAAAAAAAAAAAAAAAAAAAAAAAAAAAAAAAAAAAAAAAAAAAAAAAAAAAAAAAAAAAAAAAAAAAAAAAAAAAAAAAAAAAAAAAAAAAAAAAAAAAAAAAAAAAAAAAAAAAAAAAAAAAAAAAAAAAAAAAAAAAAAAAAAAAAAAAAAAAAAAAAAAAAAAAAAAAAAAAAAAAAAAAAAAAAAAAAAAAAAAAAAAAAAAAAAAAAAAAAAAAAAAAAAAAAAAAAAAAAAAAAAAAAAAAAAAAAAAAAAAAAAAAAAAAAAAAAAAAAAAAAAAAAAAAAAAAAAAAAAAAAAAAAAAAAAAAAAAAAAAAAAAAAAAAAAAAAAAAAAAAAAAAAAAAAAAAAAAAAAAAAAAAAAAAAAAAAAAAAAAAAAAAAAAAAAAAAAAAAAAAAAAAAAAAAAAAAAAAAAAAAAAAAAAAAAAAAAAAAAAAAAAAAAAAAAAAAAAAAAAAAAAAAAAAAAAAAAAAAAAAAAAAAAAAAAAAAAAAAAAAAAAAAAAAAAAAAAAAAAAAAAAAAAAAAAAAAAAAAAAAAAAAAAAAAAAAAAAAAAAAAAAAAAAAAAAAAAAAAAAAAAAAAAAAAAAAAAAAAAAAAAAAAAAAAAAAAAAAAAAAAAAAAAAAAAAAAAAAAAAAAAAAAAAAAAAAAAAAAAAAAAAAAAAAAAAAAAAAAAAAAAAAAAAAAAAAAAAAAAAAAAAAAAAAAAAAAAAAAAAAAAAAAAAAAAAAAAAAAAAAAAAAAAAAAAAAAAAAAAAAAAAAAAAAAAAAAAAAAAAAAAAAAAAAAAAAAAAAAAAAAAAAAAAAAAAAAAAAAAAAAAAAAAAAAAAAAAAAAAAAAAAAAAAAAAAAAAAAAAAAAAAAAAAAAAAAAAAAAAAAAAAAAAAAAAAAAAAAAAAAAAAAAAAAAAAAAAAAAAAAAAAAAAAAAAAAAAAAAAAAAAAAAAAAAAAAAAAAAAAAAAAAAAAAAAAAAAAAAAAAAAAAAAAAAAAAAAAAAAAAAAAAAAAAAAAAAAAAAAAAAAAAAAAAAAAAAAAAAAAAAAAAAAAAAAAAAAAAAAAAAAAAAAAAAAAAAAAAAAAAAAAAAAAAAAAAAAAAAAAAAAAAAAAAAAAAAAAAAAAAAAAAAAAAAAAAAAAAAAAAAAAAAAAAAAAAAAAAAAAAAAAAAAAAAAAAAAAAAAAAAAAAAAAAAAAAAAAAAAAAAAAAAAAAAAAAAAAAAAAAAAAAAAAAAAAAAAAAAAAAAAAAAAAAAAAAAAAAAAAAAAAAAAAAAAAAAAAAAAAAAAAAAAAAAAAAAAAAAAAAAAAAAAAAAAAAAAAAAAAAAAAAAAAAAAAAAAAAAAAAAAAAAAAAAAAAAAAAAAAAAAAAAAAAAAAAAAAAAAAAAAAAAAAAAAAAAAAAAAAAAAAAAAAAAAAAAAAAAAAAAAAAAAAAAAAAAAAAAAAAAAAAAAAAAAAAAAAAAAAAAAAAAAAAAAAAAAAAAAAAAAAAAAAAAAAAAAAAAAAAAAAAAAAAAAAAAAAAAAAAAAAAAAAAAAAAAAAAAAAAAAAAAAAAAAAAAAAAAAAAAAAAAAAAAAAAAAAAAAAAAAAAAAAAAAAAAAAAAAAAAAAAAAAAAAAAAAAAAAAAAAAAAAAAAAAAAAAAAAAAAAAAAAAAAAAAAAAAAAAAAAAAAAAAAAAAAAAAAAAAAAAAAAAAAAAAAAAAAAAAAAAAAAAAAAAAAAAAAAAAAAAAAAAAAAAAAAAAAAAAAAAAAAAAAAAAAAAAAAAAACAAAAAAAAAAAAAAAAAAAAAAAAAAAAAAAAAAAAAAAAAAAAAAAAAAAAAAAAAAAAAAAAAAAAAAAAAAAAAAAAAAAAAAAAAAAAAAAAAAAAAAAAAAAAAAAAAAAAAAAAAAAAAAAAAAAAAAAAAAAAAAAAAAAAAAAAAAAAAAAAAAAAAAAAAAAAAAAAAAAAAAAAAAAAAAAAAAAAAAAAAAAAAAAAAAAAAAAAAAAAAAAAAAAAAAAAAAAAAAAAAAAAAAAAAAAAAAAAAAAAAAAAAAAAAAAAAAAAAAAAAAAAAAAAAAAAAAAAAAAAAAAAAAAAAAAAAAAAAAAAAAAAAAAAAAAAAAAAAAAAAAAAAAAAAAAAAAAAAAAAAAAAAAAAAAAAAAAAAAAAAAAAAAAAAAAAAAAAAAAAAAAAAAAAAAAAAAAAAAAAAAAAAAAAAAAAAAAAAAAAAAAAAAAAAAAAAAAAAAAAAAAAAAAAAAAAAAAAAAAAAAAAAAAAAAAAAAAAAAAAAAAAAAAAAAAAAAAAAAAAAAAAAAAAAAAAAAAAAAAAAAAAAAAAAAAAAAAAAAAAAAAAAAAAAAAAAAAAAAAAAAAAAAAAAAAAAAAAAAAAAAAAAAAAAAAAAAAAAAAAAAAAAAAAAAAAAAAAAAAAAAAAAAAAAAAAAAAAAAAAAAAAAAAAAAAAAAAAAAAAAAAAAAAAAAAAAAAAAAAAAAAAAAAAAAAAAAAAAAAAAAAAAAAAAAAAAAAAAAAAAAAAAAAAAAAAAAAAAAAAAAAAAAAAAAAAAAAAAAAAAAAAAAAAAAAAAAAAAAAAAAAAAAAAAAAAAAAAAAAAAAAAAAAAAAAAAAAAAAAAAAAAAAAAAAAAAAAAAAAAAAAAAAAAAAAAAAAAAAAAAAAAAAAAAAAAAAAAAAAAAAAAAAAAAAAAAAAAAAAAAAAAAAAAAAAAAAAAAAAAAAAAAAAAAAAAAAAAAAAAAAAAAAAAAAAAAAAAAAAAAAAAAAAAAAAAAAAAAAAAAAAAAAAAAAAAAAAAAAAAAAAAAAAAAAAAAAAAAAAAAAAAAAAAAAAAAAAAAAAAAAAAAAAAAAAAAAAAAAAAAAAAAAAAAAAAAAAAAAAAAAAAAAAAAAAAAAAAAAAAAAAAAAAAAAAAAAAAAAAAAAAAAAAAAAAAAAAAAAAAAAAAAAAAAAAAAAAAAAAAAAAAAAAAAAAAAAAAAAAAAAAAAAAAAAAAAAAAAAAAAAAAAAAAAAAAAAAAAAAAAAAAAAAAAAAAAAAAAAAAAAAAAAAAAAAAAAAAAAAAAAAAAAAAAAAAAAAAAAAAAAAAAAAAAAAAAAAAAAAAAAAAAAAAAAAAAAAAAAAAAAAAAAAAAAAAAAAAAAAAAAAAAAAAAAAAAAAAAAAAAAAAAAAAAAAAAAAAAAAAAAAAAAAAAAAAAAAAAAAAAAAAAAAAAAAAAAAAAAAAAAAAAAAAAAAAAAAAAAAAAAAAAAAAAAAAAAAAAAAAAAAAAAAAAAAAAAAAAAAAAAAAAAAAAAAAAAAAAAAAAAAAAAAAAAAAAAAAAAAAAAAAAAAAAAAAAAAAAAAAAAAAAAAAAAAAAAAAAAAAAAAAAAAAAAAAAAAAAAAAAAAAAAAAAAAAAAAAAAAAAAAAAAAAAAAAAAAAAAAAAAAAAAAAAAAAAAAAAAAAAAAAAAAAAAAAAAAAAAAAAAAAAAAAAAAAAAAAAAAAAAAAAAAAAAAAAAAAAAAAAAAAAAAAAAAAAAAAAAAAAAAAAAAAAAAAAAAAAAAAAAAAAAAAAAAAAAAAAAAAAAAAAAAAAAAAAAAAAAAAAAAAAAAAAAAAAAAAAAAAAAAAAAAAAAAAAAAAAAAAAAAAAAAAAAAAAAAAAAAAAAAAAAAAAAAAAAAAAAAAAAAAAAAAAAAAAAAAAAAAAAAAAAAAAAAAAAAAAAAAAAAAAAAAAAAAAAAAAAAAAAAAAAAAAAAAAAAAAAAAAAAAAAAAAAAAAAAAAAAAAAAAAAAAAAAAAAAAAAAAAAAAAAAAAAAAAAAAAAAAAAAAAAAAAAAAAAAAAAAAAAAAAAAAAAAAAAAAAAAAAAAAAAAAAAAAAAAAAAAAAAAAAAAAAAAAAAAAAAAAAAAAAAAAAAAAAAAAAAAAAAAAAAAAAAAAAAAAAAAAAAAAAAAAAAAAAAAAAAAAAAAAAAAAAAAAAAAAAAAAAAAAAAAAAAAAAAAAAAAAAAAAAAAAAAAAAAAAAAAAAAAAAAAAAAAAAAAAAAAAAAAAAAAAAAAAAAAAAAAAAAAAAAAAAAAAAAAAAAAAAAAAAAAAAAAAAAAAAAAAAAAAAAAAAAAAAAAAAAAAAAAAAAAAAAAAAAAAAAAAAAAAAAAAAAAAAAAAAAAAAAAAAAAAAAAAAAAAAAAAAAAAAAAAAAAAAAAAAAAAAAAAAAAAAAAAAAAAAAAAAAAAAAAAAAAAAAAAAAAAAAAAAAAAAAAAAAAAAAAAAAAAAAAAAAAAAAAAAAAAAAAAAAAAAAAAAAAAAAAAAAAAAAAAAAAAAAAAAAAAAAAAAAAAAAAAAAAAAAAAAAAAAAAAAAAAAAAAAAAAAAAAAAAAAAAAAAAAAAAAAAAAAAAAAAAAAAAAAAAAAAAAAAAAAAAAAAAAAAAAAAAAAAAAAAAAAAAAAAAAAAAAACAAAAAAAAAAAAAAAAAAAAAAAAAAAAAAAAAAAAAAAAAAAAAAAAAAAAAAAAAAAAAAAAAAAAAAAAAAAAAAAAAAAAAAAAAAAAAAAAAAAAAAAAAAAAAAAAAAAAAAAAAAAAAAAAAAAAAAAAAAAAAAAAAAAAAAAAAAAAAAAAAAAAAAAAAAAAAAAAAAAAAAAAAAAAAAAAAAAAAAAAAAAAAAAAAAAAAAAAAAAAAAAAAAAAAAAAAAAAAAAAAAAAAAAAAAAAAAAAAAAAAAAAAAAAAAAAAAAAAAAAAAAAAAAAAAAAAAAAAAAAAAAAAAAAAAAAAAAAAAAAAAAAAAAAAAAAAAAAAAAAAAAAAAAAAAAAAAAAAAAAAAAAAAAAAAAAAAAAAAAAAAAAAAAAAAAAAAAAAAAAAAAAAAAAAAAAAAAAAAAAAAAAAAAAAAAAAAAAAAAAAAAAAAAAAAAAAAAAAAAAAAAAAAAAAAAAAAAAAAAAAAAAAAAAAAAAAAAAAAAAAAAAAAAAAAAAAAAAAAAAAAAAAAAAAAAAAAAAAAAAAAAAAAAAAAAAAAAAAAAAAAAAAAAAAAAAAAAAAAAAAAAAAAAAAAAAAAAAAAAAAAAAAAAAAAAAAAAAAAAAAAAAAAAAAAAAAAAAAAAAAAAAAAAAAAAAAAAAAAAAAAAAAAAAAAAAAAAAAAAAAAAAAAAAAAAAAAAAAAAAAAAAAAAAAAAAAAAAAAAAAAAAAAAAAAAAAAAAAAAAAAAAAAAAAAAAAAAAAAAAAAAAAAAAAAAAAAAAAAAAAAAAAAAAAAAAAAAAAAAAAAAAAAAAAAAAAAAAAAAAAAAAAAAAAAAAAAAAAAAAAAAAAAAAAAAAAAAAAAAAAAAAAAAAAAAAAAAAAAAAAAAAAAAAAAAAAAAAAAAAAAAAAAAAAAAAAAAAAAAAAAAAAAAAAAAAAAAAAAAAAAAAAAAAAAAAAAAAAAAAAAAAAAAAAAAAAAAAAAAAAAAAAAAAAAAAAAAAAAAAAAAAAAAAAAAAAAAAAAAAAAAAAAAAAAAAAAAAAAAAAAAAAAAAAAAAAAAAAAAAAAAAAAAAAAAAAAAAAAAAAAAAAAAAAAAAAAAAAAAAAAAAAAAAAAAAAAAAAAAAAAAAAAAAAAAAAAAAAAAAAAAAAAAAAAAAAAAAAAAAAAAAAAAAAAAAAAAAAAAAAAAAAAAAAAAAAAAAAAAAAAAAAAAAAAAAAAAAAAAAAAAAAAAAAAAAAAAAAAAAAAAAAAAAAAAAAAAAAAAAAAAAAAAAAAAAAAAAAAAAAAAAAAAAAAAAAAAAAAAAAAAAAAAAAAAAAAAAAAAAAAAAAAAAAAAAAAAAAAAAAAAAAAAAAAAAAAAAAAAAAAAAAAAAAAAAAAAAAAAAAAAAAAAAAAAAAAAAAAAAAAAAAAAAAAAAAAAAAAAAAAAAAAAAAAAAAAAAAAAAAAAAAAAAAAAAAAAAAAAAAAAAAAAAAAAAAAAAAAAAAAAAAAAAAAAAAAAAAAAAAAAAAAAAAAAAAAAAAAAAAAAAAAAAAAAAAAAAAAAAAAAAAAAAAAAAAAAAAAAAAAAAAAAAAAAAAAAAAAAAAAAAAAAAAAAAAAAAAAAAAAAAAAAAAAAAAAAAAAAAAAAAAAAAAAAAAAAAAAAAAAAAAAAAAAAAAAAAAAAAAAAAAAAAAAAAAAAAAAAAAAAAAAAAAAAAAAAAAAAAAAAAAAAAAAAAAAAAAAAAAAAAAAAAAAAAAAAAAAAAAAAAAAAAAAAAAAAAAAAAAAAAAAAAAAAAAAAAAAAAAAAAAAAAAAAAAAAAAAAAAAAAAAAAAAAAAAAAAAAAAAAAAAAAAAAAAAAAAAAAAAAAAAAAAAAAAAAAAAAAAAAAAAAAAAAAAAAAAAAAAAAAAAAAAAAAAAAAAAAAAAAAAAAAAAAAAAAAAAAAAAAAAAAAAAAAAAAAAAAAAAAAAAAAAAAAAAAAAAAAAAAAAAAAAAAAAAAAAAAAAAAAAAAAAAAAAAAAAAAAAAAAAAAAAAAAAAAAAAAAAAAAAAAAAAAAAAAAAAAAAAAAAAAAAAAAAAAAAAAAAAAAAAAAAAAAAAAAAAAAAAAAAAAAAAAAAAAAAAAAAAAAAAAAAAAAAAAAAAAAAAAAAAAAAAAAAAAAAAAAAAAAAAAAAAAAAAAAAAAAAAAAAAAAAAAAAAAAAAAAAAAAAAAAAAAAAAAAAAAAAAAAAAAAAAAAAAAAAAAAAAAAAAAAAAAAAAAAAAAAAAAAAAAAAAAAAAAAAAAAAAAAAAAAAAAAAAAAAAAAAAAAAAAAAAAAAAAAAAAAAAAAAAAAAAAAAAAAAAAACAAAAAAAAAAAAAAAAAAAAAAAAAAAAAAAAAAAAAAAAAAAAAAAAAAAAAAAAAAAAAAAAAAAAAAAAAAAAAAAAAAAAAAAAAAAAAAAAAAAAAAAAAAAAAAAAAAAAAAAAAAAAAAAAAAAAAAAAAAAAAAAAAAAAAAAAAAAAAAAAAAAAAAAAAAAAAAAAAAAAAAAAAAAAAAAAAAAAAAAAAAAAAAAAAAAAAAAAAAAAAAAAAAAAAAAAAAAAAAAAAAAAAAAAAAAAAAAAAAAAAAAAAAAAAAAAAAAAAAAAAAAAAAAAAAAAAAAAAAAAAAAAAAAAAAAAAAAAAAAAAAAAAAAAAAAAAAAAAAAAAAAAAAAAAAAAAAAAAAAAAAAAAAAAAAAAAAAAAAAAAAAAAAAAAAAAAAAAAAAAAAAAAAAAAAAAAAAAAAAAAAAAAAAAAAAAAAAAAAAAAAAAAAAAAAAAAAAAAAAAAAAAAAAAAAAAAAAAAAAAAAAAAAAAAAAAAAAAAAAAAAAAAAAAAAAAAAAAAAAAAAAAAAAAAAAAAAAAAAAAAAAAAAAAAAAAAAAAAAAAAAAAAAAAAAAAAAAAAAAAAAAAAAAAAAAAAAAAAAAAAAAAAAAAAAAAAAAAAAAAAAAAAAAAAAAAAAAAAAAAAAAAAAAAAAAAAAAAAAAAAAAAAAAAAAAAAAAAAAAAAAAAAAAAAAAAAAAAAAAAAAAAAAAAAAAAAAAAAAAAAAAAAAAAAAAAAAAAAAAAAAAAAAAAAAAAAAAAAAAAAAAAAAAAAAAAAAAAAAAAAAAAAAAAAAAAAAAAAAAAAAAAAAAAAAAAAAAAAAAAAAAAAAAAAAAAAAAAAAAAAAAAAAAAAAAAAAAAAAAAAAAAAAAAAAAAAAAAAAAAAAAAAAAAAAAAAAAAAACAAAAAAAAAAAAAAAAAAAAAAAAAAAAAAAAAAAAAAAAAAAAAAAAAAAAAAAAAAAAAAAAAAAAAAAAAAAAAAAAAAAAAAAAAAAAAAAAAAAAAAAAAAAAAAAAAAAAAAAAAAAAAAAAAAAAAAAAAAAAAAAAAAAAAAAAAAAAAAAAAAAAAAAAAAAAAAAAAAAAAAAAAAAAAAAAAAAAAAAAAAAAAAAAAAAAAAAAAAAAAAAAAAAAAAAAAAAAAAAAAAAAAAAAAAAAAAAAAAAAAAAAAAAAAAAAAAAAAAAAAAAAAAAAAAAAAAAAAAAAAAAAAAAAAAAAAAAAAAAAAAAAAAAAAAAAAAAAAAAAAAAAAAAAAAAAAAAAAAAAAAAAAAAAAAAAAAAAAAAAAAAAAAAAAAAAAAAAAAAAAAAAAAAAAAAAAAAAAAAAAAAAAAAAAAAAAAAAAAAAAAAAAAAAAAAAAAAAAAAAAAAAAAAAAAAAAAAAAAAAAAAAAAAAAAAAAAAAAAAAAAAAAAAAAAAAAAAAAAAAAAAAAAAAAAAAAAAAAAAAAAAAAAAAAAAAAAAAAAAAAAAAAAAAAAAAAAAAAAAAAAAAAAAAAAAAAAAAAAAAAAAAAAAAAAAAAAAAAAAAAAAAAAAAAAAAAAAAAAAAAAAAAAAAAAAAAAAAAAAAAAAAAAAAAAAAAAAAAAAAAAAAAAAAAAAAAAAAAAAAAAAAAAAAAAAAAAAAAAAAAAAAAAAAAAAAAAAAAAAAAAAAAAAAAAAAAACAAAAAAAAAAAAAAAAAAAAAAAAAAAAAAAAAAAAAAAAAAAAAAAAAAAAAAAAAAAAAAAAAAAAAAAAAAAAAAAAAAAAAAAAAAAAAAAAAAAAAAAAAAAAAAAAAAAAAAAAAAAAAAAAAAAAAAAAAAAAAAAAAAAAAAAAAAAAAAAAAAAAAAAAAAAAAAAAAAAAAAAAAAAAAAAAAAAAAAAAAAAAAAAAAAAAAAAAAAAAAAAAAAAAAAAAAAAAAAAAAAAAAAAAAAAAAAAAAAAAAAAAAAAAAAAAAAAAAAAAAAAAAAAAAAAAAAAAAAAAAAAAAAAAAAAAAAAAAAAAAAAAAAAAAAAAAAAAAAAAAAAAAAAAAAAAAAAAAAAAAAAAAAAAAAAAAAAAAAAAAAAAAAAAAAAAAAAAAAAAAAAAAAAAAAAACAAAAAAAAAAAAAAAAAAAAAAAAAAAAAAAAAAAAAAAAAAAAAAAAAAAAAAAAAAAAAAAAAAAAAAAAAAAAAAAAAAAAAAAAAAAAAAAAAAAAAAAAAAAAAAAAAAAAAAAAAAAAAAAAAAAAAAAAAAAAAAAAAAAAAAAAAAAAAAAAAAAAAAAAAAAAAAAAAAAAAAAAAAAAAAAAAAAAAAAAAAAAAAAAAAAAAAAAAAAAAAAAAAAAAAAAAAAAAAAAAAAAAAAAAAAAAAAAAAAAAAAAAAAAAAAAAAAAAACAAAAAAAAAAAAAAAAAAAAAAAAAAAAAAAAAAAAAAAAAAAAAAAAAAAAAAAAAAAAAAAAAAAAAAAAAAAAAAAAAAAAAAAAAAAAAAAAAAAAAAAAAAAAAAAAAAAAAAAAAAAAAAAAAAAAAAAAAAAAAAAAAAAAAAAAAAAAAAAAAAAAAAAAAAAAAAAAAAAAAAAAAAAAAAAAAAAAAAAAAAAAAAAAAAAAAAAAAAAAAAAAAAAAAAAAAAAAAAAAAAAAAAAAAAAAAAAAAAAAAAAAAAAAAAAAAAAAAAAAAAAAAAAAAAAAAAAAAAAAAAAAAAAAAAAAAAAAAAAAAAAAAAAAAAAAAAAAAAAAAAAAAAAAAAAAAAAAAAAAAAAAAAAAAAAAAAAAAAAAAAAAAAAAAAAAAAAAAAAAAAAAAAAAAAAAAAAAAAAAAAAAAAAAAAAAAAAAAAAAAAAAAAAAAAAAAAAAAAAAAAAAAAAAAAAAAAAAAAAAAAAAAAAAAAAAAAAAAAAAAAAAAAAAAAAAAAAAAAAAAAAAAAAAAAAAAAAAAAAAAAAAAAAAAAAAAAAAAAAAAAAAAAAAAAAAAAAAAAAAAAAAAAAAAAAAAAAAAAAAAAAAAAAAAAAAAAAAAAAAAAAAAAAAAAAAAAAAAAAAAAAAAAAAAAAAAAAAAAAAAAAAAAAAAAAAAAAAAAAAAAAAAAAAAAAAAAAAAAAAAAAAAAAAAAAAAAAAAAAAAAAAAAAAAAAAAAAAAAAAAAAAAAAAAAAAAAAAAAAAAAAAAAAAAAAAAAAAAAAAAAAAAAAAAAAAAAAAAAAAAAAAAAAAAAAAAAAAAAAAAAAAAAAAAAAAAAAAAAAAAAAAAAAAAAAAAAAAAAAAAAAAAAAAAAAAAAAAAAAAAAAAAAAAAAAAAAAAAAAAAAAAAAAAAAAAAAAAAAAAAAAAAAAAAAAAAAAAAAAAAAAAAAAAAAAAAAAAAAAAAAAAAAAAAAAAAAAAAAAAAAAAAAAAAAAAAAAAAAAAAAAAAAAAAAAAAAAAAAAAAAAAAAAAAAAAAAAAAAAAAAAAAAAAAAAAAAAAAAAAAAAAAAAAAAAAAAAAAAAAAAAAAAAAAAAAAAAAAAAAAAAAAAAAAAAAAAAAAAAAAAAAAAAAAAAAAAAAAAAAAAAAAAAAAAAAAAAAAAAAAAAAAAAAAAAAAAAAAAAAAAAAAAAAAAAAAAAAAAAAAAAAAAAAAAAAAAAAAAAAAAAAAAAAAAAAAAAAAAAAAAAAAAAAAAAAAAAAAAAAAAAAAAAAAAAAAAAAAAAAAAAAAAAAAAAAAAAAAAAAAAAAAAAAAAAAAAAAAAAAAAAAAAAAAAAAAAAAAAAAAAAAAAAAAAAAAAAAAAAAAAAAAAAAAAAAAAAAAAAAAAAAAAAAAAAAAAAAAAAAAAAAAAAAAAAAAAAAAAAAAAAAAAAAAAAAAAAAAAAAAAAAAAAAAAAAAAAACAAAAAAAAAAAAAAAAAAAAAAAAAAAAAAAAAAAAAAAAAAAAAAAAAAAAAAAAAAAAAAAAAAAAAAAAAAAAAAAAAAAAAAAAAAAAAAAAAAAAAAAAAAAAAAAAAAAAAAAAAAAAAAAAAAAAAAAAAAAAAAAAAAAAAAAAAAAAAAAAAAAAAAAAAAAAAAAAAAAAAAAAAAAAAAAAAAAAAAAAAAAAAAAAAAAAAAAAAAAAAAAAAAAAAAAAAAAAAAAAAAAAAAAAAAAAAAAAAAAAAAAAAAAAAAAAAAAAAAAAAAAAAAAAAAAAAAAAAAAAAAAAAAAAAAAAAAAAAAAAAAAAAAAAAAAAAAAAAAAAAAAAAAAAAAAAAAAAAAAAAAAAAAAAAAAAAAAAAAAAAAAAAAAAAAAAAAAAAAAAAAAAAAAAAAAAAAAAAAAAAAAAAAAAAAAAAAAAAAAAAAAAAAAAAAAAAAAAAAAAAAAAAAAAAAAAAAAAAAAAAAAAAAAAAAAAAAAAAAAAAAAAAAAAAAAAAAAAAAAAAAAAAAAAAAAAAAAAAAAAAAAAAAAAAAAAAAAAAAAAAAAAAAAAAAAAAAAAAAAAAAAAAAAAAAAAAAAAAAAAAAAAAAAAAAAAAAAAAAAAAAAAAAAAAAAAAAAAAAAAAAAAAAAAAAAAAAAAAAAAAAAAAAAAAAAAAAAAAAAAAAAAAAAAAAAAAAAAAAAAAAAAAAAAAAAAAAAAAAAAAAAAAAAAAAAAAAAAAAAAAAAAAAAAAAAAAAAAAAAAAAAAAAAAAAAAAAAAAAAAAAAAAAAAAAAAAAAAAAAAAAAAAAAAAAAAAAAAAAAAAAAAAAAAAAAAAAAAAAAAAAAAAAAAAAAAAAAAAAAAAAAAAAAAAAAAAAAAAAAAAAAAAAAAAAAAAAAAAAAAAAAAAAAAAAAAAAAAAAAAAAAAAAAAAAAAAAAAAAAAAAAAAAAAAAAAAAAAAAAAAAAAAAAAAAAAAAAAAAAAAAAAAAAAAAAAAAAAAAAAAAAAAAAAAAAAAAAAAAAAAAAAAAAAAAAAAAAAAAAAAAAAAAAAAAAAAAAAAAAAAAAAAAAAAAAAAAAAAAAAAAAAAAAAAAAAAAAAAAAAAAAAAAAAAAAAAAAAAAAAAAAAAAAAAAAAAAAAAAAAAAAAAAAAAAAAAAAAAAAAAAAAAAAAAAAAAAAAAAAAAAAAAAAAAAAAAAAAAAAAAAAAAAAAAAAAAAAAAAAAAAAAAAAAAAAAAAAAAAAAAAAAAAAAAAAAAAAAAAAAAAAAAAAAAAAAAAAAAAAAAAAAAAAAAAAAAAAAAAAAAAAAAAAAAAAAAAAAAAAAAAAAAAAAAAAAAAAAAAAAAAAAAAAAAAAAAAAAAAAAAAAAAAAAAAAAAAAAAAAAAAAAAAAACAAAAAAAAAAAAAAAAAAAAAAAAAAAAAAAAAAAAAAAAAAAAAAAAAAAAAAAAAAAAAAAAAAAAAAAAAAAAAAAAAAAAAAAAAAAAAAAAAAAAAAAAAAAAAAAAAAAAAAAAAAAAAAAAAAAAAAAAAAAAAAAAAAAAAAAAAAAAAAAAAAAAAAAAAAAAAAAAAAAAAAAAAAAAAAAAAAAAAAAAAAAAAAACAAAAAAAAAAAAAAAAAAAAAAAAAAAAAAAAAAAAAAAAAAAAAAAAAAAAAAAAAAAAAAAAAAAAAAAAAAAAAAAAAAAAAAAAAAAAAAAAAAAAAAAAAAAAAAAAAAAAAAAAAAAAAAAAAAAAAAAAAAAAAAAAAAAAAAAAAAAAAAAAAAAAAAAAAAAAAAAAAAAAAAAAAAAAAAAAAAAAAAAAAAAAAAAAAAAAAAAAAAAAAAAAAAAAAAAAAAAAAAAAAAAAAAAAAAAAAAAAAAAAAAAAAAAAAAAAAAAAAAAAAAAAAAAAAAAAAAAAAAAAAAAAAAAAAAAAAAAAAAAAAAAAAAAAAAAAAAAAAAAAAAAAAAAAAAAAAAAAAAAAAAAAAAAAAAAAAAAAAAAAAAAAAAAAAAAAAAAAAAAAAAAAAAAAAAAAAAAAAAAAAAAAAAAAAAAAAAAAAAAAAAAAAAAAAAAAAAAAAAAAAAAAAAAAAAAAAAAAAAAAAAAAAAAAAAAAAAAAAAAAAAAAAAAAAAAAAAAAAAAAAAAAAAAAAAAAAAAAAAAAAAAAAAAAAAAAAAAAAAAAAAAAAAAAAAAAAAAAAAAAAAAAAAAAAAAAAAAAAAAAAAAAAAAAAAAAAAAAAAAAAAAAAAAAAAAAAAAAAAAAAAAAAAAAAAAAAAAAAAAAAAAAAAAAAAAAAAAAAAAAAAAAAAAAAAAAAAAAAAAAAAAAAAAAAAAAAAAAAAAAAAAAAAAAAAAAAAAAAAAAAAAAAAAAAAAAAAAAAAAAAAAAAAAAAAAAAAAAAAAAAAAAAAAAAAAAAAAAAAAAAAAAAAAAAAAAAAAAAAAAAAAAAAAAAAAAAAAAAAAAAAAAAAAAAAAAAAAAAAAAAAAAAAAAAAAAAAAAAAAAAAAAAAAAAAAAAAAAAAAAAAAAAAAAAAAAAAAAAAAAAAAAAAAACAAAAAAAAAAAAAAAAAAAAAAAAAAAAAAAAAAAAAAAAAAAAAAAAAAAAAAAAAAAAAAAAAAAAAAAAAAAAAAAAAAAAAAAAAAAAAAAAAAAAAAAAAAAAAAAAAAAAAAAAAAAAAAAAAAAAAAAAAAAAAAAAAAAAAAAAAAAAAAAAAAAAAAAAAAAAAAAAAAAAAAAAAAAAAAAAAAAAAAAAAAAAAAAAAAAAAAAAAAAAAAAAAAAAAAAAAAAAAAAAAAAAAAAAAAAAAAAAAAAAAAAAAAAAAAAAAAAAAAAAAAAAAAAAAAAAAAAAAAAAAAAAAAAAAAAAAAAAAAAAAAAAAAAAAAAAAAAAAAAAAAAAAAAAAAAAAAAAAAAAAAAAAAAAAAAAAAAAAAAAAAAAAAAAAAAAAAAAAAAAAAAAAAAAAAAAAAAAAAAAAAAAAAAAAAAAAAAAAAAAAAAAAAAAAAAAAAAAAAAAAAAAAAAAAAAAAAAAAAAAAAAAAAAAAAAAAAAAAAAAAAAAAAAAAAAAAAAAAAAAAAAAAAAAAAAAAAAAAAAAAAAAAAAAAAAAAAAAAAAAAAAAAAAAAAAAAAAAAAAAAAAAAAAAAAAAAAAAAAAAAAAAAAAAAAAAAAAAAAAAAAAAAAAAAAAAAAAAAAAAAAAAAAAAAAAAAAAAAAAAAAAAAAAAAAAAAAAAAAAAAAAAAAAAAAAAAAAAAAAAAAAAAAAAAAAAAAAAAAAAAAAAAAAAAAAAAAACAAAAAAAAAAAAAAAAAAAAAAAAAAAAAAAAAAAAAAAAAAAAAAAAAAAAAAAAAAAAAAAAAAAAAAAAAAAAAAAAAAAAAAAAAAAAAAAAAAAAAAAAAAAAAAAAAAAAAAAAAAAAAAAAAAAAAAAAAAAAAAAAAAAAAAAAAAAAAAAAAAAAACAAAAAAAAAAAAAAAAAAAAAAAAAAAAAAAAAAAAAAAAAAAAACAAAAAAAAAAAAAAAAAAAAAAAAAAAAAAAAAAAAAAAAAAAAAAAAAAAAAAAAAAAAAAAAAAAAAAAAAAAAAAAAAAAAAAAAAAAAAAAAAAAAAAAAAAAAAAAAAAAAAAAAAAAAAAAAAAAAAAAAAAAAAAAAAAAAAAAAAAAAAAAAAAAAAAAAAAAAAAAAAAAAAAAAAAAAAAAAAAAAAAAAAAAAAAAAAAAAAAAAAAAAAAAAAAAAAAAAAAAAAAAAAAAAAAAAAAAAAAAAAAAAAAAAAAAAAAAAAAAAAAAAAAAAAAAAAAAAAAAAAAAAAAAAAAAAAAAAAAAAAAAAAAAAAAAAAAAAAAAAAAAAAAAAAAAAAAAAAAAAAAAAAAAAAAAAAAAAAAAACAAAAAAAAAAAAAAAAAAAAAAAAAAAAAAAAAAAAAAAAAAAAAAAAAAAAAAAAAAAAAAAAAAAAAAAAAAAAAAAAAAAAAAAAAAAAAAAAAAAAAAAAAAAAAAAAAAAAAAAAAAAAAAAAAAAAAAAAAAAAAAAAAAAAAAAAAAAAAAAAAAAAAAAAAAAAAAAAAAAAAAAAAAAAAAAAAAAAAAAAAAAAAAAAAAAAAAAAAAAAAAAAAAAAAAAAAAAAAAAAAAAAAAAAAAAAAAAAAAAAAAAAAAAAAAAAAAAAAAAAAAAAAAAAAAAAAAAAAAAAAAAAAAAAAAAAAAAAAAAAAAAAAAAAAAAAAAAAAAAAAAAAAAAAAAAAAAAAAAAAAAAAAAAAAAAAAAAAAAAAAAAAAAAAAAAAAAAAAAAAAAAAAAAAAAAAAAAAAAAAAAAAAAAAAAAAAAAAAAAAAAAAAAAAAAAAAAAAAAAAAAAAAAAAAAAAAAAAAAAAAAAAAAAAAAAAAAAAAAAAAAAAAAAAAAAAAAAAAAAAAAAAAAAAAAAAAAAAAAAAAAAAAAAAAAAAAAAAAAAAAAAAAAAAAAAAAAAAAAAAAAAAAAAAAAAAAAAAAAAAAAAAAAAAAAAAAAAAAAAAAAAAAAAAAAAAAAAAAAAAAAAAAAAAAAAAAAAAAAAAAAAAAAAAAAAAAAAAAAAAAAAAAAAAAAAAAAAAACAAAAAAAAAAAAAAAAAAAAAAAAAAAAAAAAAAAAAAAAAAAAAAAAAAAAAAAAAAAAAAAAAAAAAAAAAAAAAAAAAAAAAAAAAAAAAAAAAAAAAAAAAAAAAAAAAAAAAAAAAAAAAAAAAAAAAAAAAAAAAAAAAAAAAAAAAAAAAAAAAAAAAAAAAAAAAAAAAAAAAAAAAAAAAAAAAAAAAAAAAAAAAAAAAAAAAAAAAAAAAAAAAAAAAAAAAAAAAAAAAAAAAAAAAAAAAAAAAAAAAAAAAAAAAAAAAAAAAAAAAAAAAAAAAAAAAAAAAAAAAAAAAAAAAAAAAAAAAAAAAAAAAAAAAAAAAAAAAAAAAAAAAAAAAAAAAAAAAAAAAAAAAAAAAAAAAAAAAAAAAAAAAAAAAAAAAAAAAAAAAAAAAAAAAAAAAAAAAAAAAAAAAAAAAAAAAAAAAAAAAAAAAAAAAAAAAAAAAAAAAAAAAAAAAAAAAAAAAAAAAAAAAAAAAAAAAAAAAAAAAAAAAAAAAAAAAAAAAAAAAAAAAAAAAAAAAAAAAAAAAAAAAAAAAAAAAAAAAAAAAAAAAAAAAAAAAAAAAAAAAAAAAAAAAAAAAAAAAAAAAAAAAAAAAAAAAAAAAAAAAAAAAAAAAAAAAAAAAAAAAAAAAAAAAAAAAAAAAAAAAAAAAAAAAAAAAAAAAAAAAAAAAAAAAAAAAAAAAAAAAAAAAAAAAAAAAAAAAAAAAAAAAAAAAAAAAAAAAAAAAAAAAAAAAAAAAAAAAAAAAAAAAAAAAAAAAAAAAAAAAAAAAAAAAAAAAAAAAAAAAAAAAAAAAAAAAAAAAAAAAAAAAAAAAAAAAAAAAAAAAAAAAAAAAAAAAAAAAAAAAAAAAAAAAAAAAAAAAAAAAAAAAAAAAAAAAAAAAAAAAAAAAAAAAAAAAAAAAAAAAAAAAAAAAAAAAAAAAAAAAAAAAAAAAAAAAAAAAAAAAAAAAAAAAAAAAAAAAAAAAAAAAAAAAAAAAAAAAAAAAAAAAAAAAAAAAAAAAAAAAAAAAAAAAAAAAAAAAAAAAAAAAAAAAAAAAAAAAAAAAAAAAAAAAAAAAAAAAAAAAAAAAAAAAAAAAAAAAAAAAAAAAAAAAAAAAAAAAAAAAAAAAAAAAAAAAAAAAAAAAAAAAAAAAAAAAAAAAAAAAAAAAAAAAAAAAAAAAAAAAAAAAAAAAAAAAAAAAAAAAAAAAAAAAAAAAAAAAAAAAAAAAAAAAAAAAAAAAAAAAAAAAAAAAAAAAAAAAAAAAAAAAAAAAAAAAAAAAAAAAAAAAAAAAAAAAAAAAAAAAAAAAAAAAAAAAAAAAAAAAAAAAAAAAAAAAAAAAAAAAAAAAAAAAAAAAAAAAAAAAAAAAAAAAAAAAAAAAAAAAAAAAAAAAAAAAAAAAAAAAAAAAAAAAAAAAAAAAAAAAAAAAAAAAAAAAAAAAAAAAAAAAAAAAAAAAAAAAAAAAAAAAAAAAAAAAAAAAAAAAAAAAAAAAAAAAAAAAAAAAAAAAAAAAAAAAAAAAAAAAAAAAAAAAAAAAAAAAAAAAAAAAAAAAAAAAAAAAAAAAAAAAAAAAAAAAAAAAAAAAAAAAAAAAAAAAAAAAAAAAAAAAAAAAAAAAAAAAAAAAAAAAAAAAAAAAAAAAAAAAAAAAAAAAAAAAAAAAAAAAAAAAAAAAAAAAAAAAAAAAAAAAAAAAAAAAAAAAAAAAAAAAAAAAAAAAAAAAAAAAAAAAAAAAAAAAAAAAAAAAAAAAAAAAAAAAAAAAAAAAAAAAAAAAAAAAAAAAAAAAAACAAAAAAAAAAAAAAAAAAAAAAAAAAAAAAAAAAAAAAAAAAAAAAAAAAAAAAAAAAAAAAAAAAAAAAAAAAAAAAAAAAAAAAAAAAAAAAAAAAAAAAAAAAAAAAAAAAAAAAAAAAAAAAAAAAAAAAAAAAAAAAAAAAAAAAAAAAAAAAAAAAAAAAAAAAAAAAAAAAAAAAAAAAAAAAAACAAAAAAAAAAAAAAAAAAAAAAAAAAAAAAAAAAAAAAAAAAAAAAAAAAAAAAAAAAAAAAAAAAAAAAAAAAAAAAAAAAAAAAAAAAAAAAAAAAAAAAAAAAAAAAAAAAAAAAAAAAAAAAAAAAAAAAAAAAAAAAAAAAAAAAAAAAAAAAAAAAAAAAAAAAAAAAAAAAAAAAAAAAAAAAAAAAAAAAAAAAAAAAAAAAAAAAAAAAAAAAAAAAAAAAAAAAAAAAAAAAAAAAAAAAAAAAAAAAAAAAAAAAAAAAAAAAAAAAAAAAAAAAAAAAAAAAAAAAAAAAAAAAAAAAAAAAAAAAAAAAAAAAAAAAAAAAAAAAAAAAAAAAAAAAAAAAAAAAAAAAAAAAAAAAAAAAAAAAAAAAAAAAAAAAAAAACAAAAAAAAAAAAAAAAAAAAAAAAAAAAAAAAAAAAAAAAAAAAAAAAAAAAAAAAACAAAAAAAAAAAAAAAAAAAAAAAAAAAAAAAAAAAAAAAAAAAAAAAAAAAAAAAAAAAAAAAAAAAAAAAAAAAAAAAAAAAAAAAAAAAAAAAAAAAAAAAAAAAAAAAAAAAAAAAAAAAAAAAAAAAAAAAAAAAAAAAAAAAAAAAAAAAAAAAAAAAAAAAAAAAAAAAAAAAAAAAAAAAAAAAAAAAAAAAAAAAAAAAAAAAAAAAAAAAAAAAAAAAAAAAAAAAAAAAAAAAAAAAAAAAAAAAAAAAAAAAAAAAAAAAAAAAAAAAAAAAAAAAAAAAAAAAAAAAAAAAAAAAAAAAAAAAAAACAAAAAAAAAAAAAAAAAAAAAAAAAAAAAAAAAAAAAAAAAAAAAAAAAAAAAAAAAAAAAAAAAAAAAAAAAAAAAAAAAAAAAAAAAAAAAAAAAAAAAAAAAAAAAAAAAAAAAAAAAAAAAAAAAAAAAAAAAAAAAAAAAAAAAAAAAAAAAAAAAAAAAAAAAAAAAAAAAAAAAAAAAAAAAAAAAAAAAAAAAAAAAAAAAAAAAAAAAAAAAAAAAAAAAAAAAAAAAAAAAAAAAAAAAAAAAAAAAAAAAAAAAAAAAAAAAAAAAAAAAAAAAAAAAAAAAAAAAAAAAAAAAAAAAAAAAAAAAAAAAAAAAAAAAAAAAAAAAAAAAAAAAAAAAAAAAAAAAAAAAAAAAAAAAAAAAAAAAAAAAAAAAAAAAAAAAAAAAAAAAAAAAAAAAAAAAAAAAAAAAAAAAAAAAAAAAAAAAAAAAAAAAAAAAAAAAAAAAAAAAAAAAAAAAAAAAAAAAAAAAAAAAAAAAAAAAAAAAAAAAAAAAAAAAAAAAAAAAAAAAAAAAAAAAAAAAAAAAAAAAAAAAAAAAAAAAAAAACAAAAAAAAAAAAAAAAAAAAAAAAAAAAAAAAAAAAAAAAAAAAAAAAAAAAAAAAAAAAAAAAAAAAAAAAAAAAAAAAAAAAAAAAAAAAAAAAAAAAAAAAAAAAAAAAAAAAAAAAAAAAAAAAAAAAAAAAAAAAAAAAAAAAAAAAAAAAAACAAAAAAAAAAAAAAAAAAAAAAAAAAAAAAAAAAAAAAAAAAAAAAAAAAAAAAAAAAAAAAAAAAAAAAAAAAAAAAAAAAAAAAAAAAAAAAAAAAAAAAAAAAAAAAAAAAAAAAAAAAAAAAAAAAAAAAAAAAAAAAAAAAAAAAAAAAAAAAAAAAAAAAAAAAAAAAAAAAAAAAAAAAAAAAAAAAAAAAAAAAAAAAAAAAAAAAAAAAAAAAAAAAAAAAAAAAAAAAAAAAAAAAAAAAAAAAAAAAAAAAAAAAAAAAAAAAAAAAAAAAAAAAAAAAAAAAAAAAAAAAAAAAAAAAAAAAAAAAAAAAAAAAAAAAAAAAAAAAAAAAAAAAAAAAAAAAAAAAAAAAAAAAAAAAAAAAAAAAAAAAAAAAAAAAAAAAAAAAAAAAAAAAAAAAAAAAAAAAAAAAAAAAAAAAAAAAAAAAAAAAAAAAAAAAAAAAAAAAAAAAAAAAAAAAAAAAAAAAAAAAAAAAAAAAAAAAAAAAAAAAAAAAAAAAAAAAAAAAAAAAAAAAAAAAAAAAAAAAAAAAAAAAAAAAAAAAAAAAAAAAAAAAAAAAAAAAAAAAAAAAAAAAAAAAAAAAAAAAAAAAAAAAAAAAAAAAAAAAAAAAAAAAAAAAAAAAAAAAAAAAAAAAAAAAAAAAAAAAAAAAAAAAAAAAAAAAAAAAAAAAAAAAAACAAAAAAAAAAAAAAAAAAAAAAAAAAAAAAAAAAAAAAAAAAAAAAAAAAAAAAAAAAAAAAAAAAAAAAAAAAAAAAAAAAAAAAAACAAAAAAAAAAAAAAAAAAAAAAAAAAAAAAAAAAAAAAAAAAAAAAAAAAAAAAAAAAAAAAAAAAAAAAAAAAAAAAAAAAAAAAAAAAAAAAAAAAAAAAAAAAAAAAAAAAAAAAAAAAAAAAAAAAAAAAAAAAAAAAAAAAAAAAAAAAAAAAAAAAAAAAAAAAAAAAAAAAAAAAAAAAAAAAAAAAAAAAAAAAAAAAAAAAAAAAAAAAAAAAAAAACAAAAAAAAAAAAAAAAAAAAAAAAAAAAAAAAAAAAAAAAAAAAAAAAAAAAAAAAAAAAAAAAAAAAAAAAAAAAAAAAAAAAAAAAAAAAAAAAAAAAAAAAAAAAAAAAAAAAAAAAAAAAAAAAAAAAAAAAAAAAAAAAAAAAAAACAAAAAAAAAAAAAAAAAAAAAAAAAAAAAAAAAAAAAAAAAAAAAAAAAAAAAAAAAAAAAAAAAAAAAAAAAAAAAAAAAAAAAAAAAAAAAAAAAAAAAAAAAAAAAAAAAAAAAAAAAAAAAAAAAAAAAAAAAAAAAAAAAAAAAAAAAAAAAAAAAAAAAAAAAAAAAAAAAAAAAAAAAAAAAAAAAAAAAACAAAAAAAAAAAAAAAAAAAAAAAAAAAAAAAAAAAAAAAAAAAAAAAAAAAAAAAAAAAAAAAAAAAAAACAAAAAAAAAAAAAAAAAAAAAAAAAAAAAAAAAAAAAAAAAAAAAAAAAAAAAAAAAAAAAAAAAAAAAAAAAAAAAAAAAAAAAAAAAAAAAAAAAAAAAAAAAAAAAAAAAAAAAAAAAAAAAAAAAAAAAAAAAAAAAAAAAAAAAAAAAAAAAAAAAAAAAAAAAAAAAAAAAAAAAAAAAAAAAAAAAAAAAAAAAAAAAAAAAAAAAAAAAAAAAAAAAAAAAAAAAAAAAAAAAAAAAAAAAAAAAAAAAAAAAAAAAAAAAAAAAAAAAAAACAAAAAAAAAAAAAAAAAAAAAAAAAAAAAAAAAAAAAAAAAAAAAAAAAAAAAAAAAAAAAAAAAAAAAAAAAAAAAAAAAAAAAAAAAAAAAAAAAAAAAAAAAAAAAAAAAAAAAAAAAAAAAAAAAAAAAAAAAAAAAAAAAAAAAAAAAAAAAAAAAAAAAAAAAAAAAAAAAAAAAAAAAAAACAAAAAAAAAAAAAAAAAAAAAAAAAAAAAAAAAAAAAAAAAAAAAAAAAAAAAAAAAAAAAAAAAAAAAAAAAAAAAAAAAAAAAAAAAAAAAAAAAAAAAAAAAAAAAAAAAAAAAAAAAAAAAAAAAAAAAAAAAAAAAAAAAAAAAAAAAAAAAAAAAAAAAAAAAAAAAAAAAAAAAAAAAAAAAAAAAAAAAAAAAAAAAAAAAAAAAACAAAAAAAAAAAAAAAAAAAAAAAAAAAAAAAAAAAAAAAAAAAAAAAAAAAAAAAAAAAAAAAAAAAAAAAAAAAAAAAAAAAAAAAAAAAAAAAAAAAAAAAAAAAAAAAAAAAAAAAAAAAAAAAAAAAAAAAAAAAAAAAAAAAAAAAAAAAAAAAAAAAAAAAAAAAAAAAAAAAAAAAAAAAAAAAAAAAAAAAAAAAAAAAAAAAAAAAAAAAAAAAAAAAAAAAAAAAAAAAAAAAAAAAAAAAAAAAAAAAAAAAAAAAAAAAAAAAAAAAAAAAAAAAAAAAAAAAAAAAAAAAAAAAAAAAAAAAAAAAAAAAAAAAAAAAAAAAAAAAAAAAAAAAAAAAAAAAAAAAAAAAAAAAAAAAAAAAAAAAAAAAAAAAAAAAAAAAAAAAAAAAAAAAAAAAAAAAAAAAAAAAACAAAAAAAAAAAAAAAAAAAAAAAAAAAAAAAAAAAAAAAAAAAAAAAAAAAAAAAAAAAATAAAAAAAAAAA
>NW_023665576.1:0-52749 GCF_014743375.2 Drosophila subpulchrella
AAAACCATTGCTTAGTATCTCTCGCTCCAATTAAATAACTTCTGATGGATGAATCCACACTCACCAAACTTACCGTACGAGTTTCCGTTGCTGCGATAGTTGCCACCGCCGCCTCCCGATCCGGAGCCACTGCTGCGGGGTGGGGTCCACTGCGTCCGCCACCGCCTCCGCCGCCAGAACTCTGACGGTAATCCTTGATCCGAAGCCACCGCCGTCGTAGCGTCCACCGCCTCCTCGTCCTGCCCTCTTGGCGCCGCTGTGGCCGCGGTCCGAGCTCATATCCTCCATGAAACTGGGGATCTCCTGCTTTGTCTCGATCAACAGCTCCAGAAGATCGGAGCAAATGTTGCGGTTCTTCTCGTTGAAGAAGGAGGGGCCACACCGAGGTTACCCATGCGACCGGTACGACCGATACGATGGACATACTCCTCCACATCCGAGGCAGGTCAAAGTTAATAACGTGCTTCACGTGCGGAATGTCCAGGCCACGAGCGGCCACAGCGGTGGCCACCAGAATCGGGCAGTCGCCCGAGCGGAAGCAGCGCAAAGCCTCCTCGCGCTCCTTTTGTGTGCGATCACCGTGGATGCTGGTCACGGGATGGTTGCATTGATACAGGAACTCCTCCAGCGAGTCTGCACCCTTCTTCGTCTCCACAAAGATCAGCGTGAGGCTCTCTTTGGTGTACTCGGGGCCGTCGCGAATGGACGAGAGCAGATCGAGGAGATACGAACGCTTATCGGGCTCATAGACCCACAGGATCGTCTGCGTGATATTTTCGGAGGTGGAGCCCACACGACCCACGGCCAAAAAGATGTAGTTGCTGAGGAAATCGCTGGCCAACTCCTGAATCTGCTTGGGGAATGTGGCCGAGAACATGAGCGTCTGGCGCTGTCCGGTTGGCGGCATGTTCAGCTGCTCGACGATGCGACGGATCTGAGGCTCGAAACCATGTCCAACATACGATCAGCCTCGTCCAGGACCAGGAACCGAATATTTTCCAGTCCCACCTTTCCGCGCGTAATCATATCCTCCAGGCGACCTGGAGTAGCCACAATCAGGTGGCATCCGCGGTCCAACTCGCGCATTTGCTCGCTGGTGTTGTTGCCGCCATACAGCACGGCGGACGCATCCGGGAGCGGTAGGCGAACTTCTTGGCTTCCTCAAAGATCTGAGTGGCCAGCTCGCGGGTCGGTGCCAGCACCAGACCCAGCGGATACTGCTTACGTCGGCTATACTGCCGGTTGCTCTGCGGCGGTGCCACATGCCCGAGCTCGTACATCTGGTTAAGAATCGGCACCAGGAAGGCGGCCGTCTTGCCGGATCCTGTCTGGGCGCATGCCATCAGATCACGGCCATTGATAATAATCGGAATGGCGTGCTTCTGCACCGGTGTCGGTTTGTCATAACGTGCTAGGGCCACGTTGTTGCGGATAATCTCCGTCAGCTGCACATCATCGAACGATGTGATGTTCGGGGGCACATTCTGGCCCGTCGCCTCCACGGGTATATCCTCGTATTTGTCAAAATTGATACCCGTATTGCCCACGCCGAACAGCTCCACCTCCAGGCGCTCGTCTCGGGCGCCCAGTTTTGTGTAGTCGACGTTGCCGCCGCCGCCCTCCTTCCAGCGGCTGTTGTAGCCACCGCCGCCGCCGCCGCCTCCGCGCTCTCCGCGGTTGCTGAAGCTTCTGTTGCCGCCGCCGCCGGGCTGACCTCCCTCTCCGCCATCGAAACCGGCCGGACGCTCCGGCTCCTGCCAGCGATCGTTGCGCGGCTGCTGCTGTTGCTGCTGCGGCTGTGCCTGGCCATCCTCGGCGGGTTGCTCGTCGAGGGCGTTACCGCTTCCACCGCCACCGCCGCGGTACGACGGACCACGTCCAAAATTGCGTCCTCCTCCGCCTCCGCCGCTGCGATTCCAGTCACCGCCGCGACGCGAGTCGAATTCACCACCTGCAATATATTTAAAGTTTTATATGAATGTTCTGGTATAAAATAAAATATAGATTTTATTTGGATTACAAAAACTTAAGAAATTCGAGGTAAGCTTAAAGGGCACTAAATGAAAGCGATTAAAATGTACACTATTCTTATATTCTGCATTGTTACTAAGATTTCATACCACAGGTATTTTAACTATAGTTATATAAAATAATTACTTTTTATCTGCGGAAATCAATCATTTAATGACCTATTTTACTTCCGATTTCCTTATATATTGGTCTTTTAGAACTCACCGTTGTAGTTGTCCTCGAAGCGACCTCCTCCACGTCGTCCACCGCCGCCGCCGCCGCCGCCGCTTCCAAAACTACCGTAGTCGCCGCTCTGGCGATTGAAGCCGCGACCTCCACCACCGCCGCCCCTGCGGAATTCACCTCCGCCGCGCGACTGCTGCGGATCCCTGCTCTCCTGGCGCGAATTCCCGGATCTCGACTCGAAGCCCTGGCCCTGTCCTTGGCCCGCTCTCTGCGTCCGCTGCGTTGTTGTTGCCACCACCTCCACGAAGGTGCGGGGGCACATACACACCACCGGTGATCGAGTTAGTGGAAGTCTTGCTTGTTATGGGGCCGCTGAAGTCAGCAGAGCCGCCATTCAAGTCCAGACCAGCAACCTGTAAGATACAAAGAGGAAATCGTTAGTGACTAGTAACACCATAAAGGTAACATTAAAGATCCTACTCCAGTTTATTGAGCGCCAACAGAAATTTTTGAAGACCTTCATATCTGCTTAAAAAATATTTTGTAATCTAATAGTAGTGATTATTTATATTCCTGTTTTTAATTTTATTTAAAAGAAATCAATCAAATGATCTCCAAAATAGGTCAAGTAATGTACCATGTCACTCGGCTACATTTCAATCTGGTGGTTTCCATAATCCATGATATATATAAATTCTCTGTTGTTTCACAATCTATTTTATAGGTATTGATGAATCACCAGCTTTAAGTTTATTCTTTCATTGTTTTCACTAAATCCATTAAATAGAACAAAGTGCACTTTGAGATAAGAATTAAACCCACACACCAAAACTAAGCTTTGAAAGTAAGCTATGCGCTGCTTAAGCCTATAAAAAGTTAACTAAAATTAAATTAAGGTTTGATTTTACTGATTAACACACAATTTCTGTGGCTAATAAACAAAATAAGTTGTTTTGCTTTTATTTTGCCGGCACCTGTTCCAGTGTTCAAGTTCAGCTGTTGGAACATTTCCCAGGGGAAATCTACTCCAGAACTTCTCGGATCCCCCTTAGCAACATGTGCTATTTACCGCTGCCTCTTTCCAGGGCAACGTGGATATATAACATACGTGCAAATCTCTGGAATACAACAAAGATAGAGAGGCGCAACTAGTTTAAAGCTTTGAATTTCATTTTCGCCTCTCTCTTTGTAAGCATCTCTCTCGCACTCACTGGCAGCCCATTACACAAAGAGCGACCGCCTAGCAACCCAACAAAAACAACACGTGAGCGGCCACCCACACATGGGTAAATAAATCGCGGCCGTAGTGGTAGAACATTAAGCCCGGTTGTGGAACCCAAGTGAAAACAATGTGGAACGCGTTGGAAGAACATTCCACAAAAATAATTTAAATTCTATAATTACAATATTGTATATATTTGTATATTTTAAAAATCAGTAAAATATGTAATTCAAATTTGTTTTATAGTACATTTACCGCCATAGGTGTTTTCAACATGGCAAATTAAGATAAAAACAAAACAGAGTAACAGACTTAACTTCATAAAGATGAATGTACCTATATATAATATAATTATATTTTTATGGCGAGTCAACAAATGCCTAGATCATTGCCCCCAGTCTGACTTCTATGGTAATTCATTGTCTAATTGGGGGGAGCCCCCGATATTTAATTTGATTGTATTAATGACCCACAAGGCTGAGGCAAGCATTTCGATTGCATGAACTAAATATAAGAATACTTAAGTTTAGGGTTGATATAGAACACAAAACACTATTTCTTTGATTTTAATAAAATTGCATCACATTTATATTTTAGTTGAATGGTTTTAAATTCAAGATCAAGATTAACAATAAAATTTAAGGACAAGCAACCACTTGTAAAGTTGGTGTGGATTAGATTTTTTGTTTTTTTTTGCTAAATCACCCTTGAAATTAATCAGCAGATCGCCAACCCCTGACAACCCTGTTTACAACAGCTTCCACATGTGTGCGGGAGCGAGAGAGCGCGAGGTATGTATGACACACACACACACACGGTCAGTCTTAGAACAGCGGCACTGCTCGCACACGCACACAGACGCGGGAGGCCGAGTGGAAACTTTCATATGTATATAATATACAAGTCAAATTGGAGGCAAGCGGGCAAAAATTGTACAAAAGAAATTACAAATTGGAATGACGAAGACGAGCCCAGACGCACATATGCACGCACACAATCGCCACGGACACGATTCACCGTTGTAAAAGAGCGATAGAGACATTAGTGTGTTATGAAATCAATAAATTTCTAGCCGAACTTTTTCCCCCCAATTGCCGCATGAGCATCACTCACACACACGCACGCAATTACTCACTCACCCACGTGTGTGCATGTACATATGTATGCATGCATATATGTACTTTTCTTATATAGAAGATGGTATTTTCACCCAGTTAAAATCACTACTTACTTGCTGCTCTAGACCTGTGCCATTTTGGTTAATAGCATTACTCATATTATCCTCCAATCAGTTGCTTTTTTTTTCTTGCTTTCCGTTTAGGAAAATTTTGCAATGGTTACGCTTCGGTTTTTTTTTTTAGGGTGCACACTTGCAATTTGCGACAAAAAAATGTATACGATCGTTGTGTTGGTGTTGCACTTTGTGTCTATACGTTTTTCCTTAGTTTTTTCCGACAAAACTTCTTACGTTCCACAAGCTACTGCGTTCTCGTGTGAAATTTCAGGGGTCTGTACTTGAATTTTTTCGTTTCTTTTGTTCCTCGCACACAATTCCCTATGTACTGCTTGAAACTGAGACGTTTCCGTATCGGATTTGGCTGGCCTGCTTGTGCCAACAATTACAATTACAAGCGCTATGGGCTTGGAAAATGCTGCTTTTCCGACGAGTTCACGTTTTTTTTCCGCTTTCAGACGCGTGTCTAAAAAAATAGGGTTGCTAAAACGATTGTATCGATGAATTATCGGTTTACGCACTAGGGATAGCAGGTACTCGATCCAGGGCTTGCGACTTCGTTGGGATAGCGGAGACACGGGCTGGGGCGTTGCCAGATCGCTGGGCCAACTTCGCGGTCTTTGACTATCGAGTTCAAGTTGAGTTTCGGCCACATTCGCTTTTTTTGGGGCGTCGTCGATCTTCTTGGGCTGTTGATTTTTTTTTTGAATGGAAGAGAACTGAGGCTGGGCAGTTGAAATTTTGTAACAATTAGGCCAAAAATTGTTGTGTTATGTTTAGGGGTAGCTGTTTTACAAGCGTCAGTCCCTCTCCCCATTTCTCCAGTTTGAAGCAAAAGGCAAGGAAATTGGCATTGAATTTGGGATTGAAATATATACAAAATATCTATTTTGATATTGTGTTCTTTATCCCTCCTAAGATACATAAATAAAATCAAAACTCTTCGAATTCTCGAACTCTCGAATATATTCATGCACTCTCGTATTTAGAATATACATATCGTGGGTGTACATGTTTATATAGAATAAATGCTTTTGGTATTGGCCTTAGCTTGAGATTAGATAGTGGAACAATAAATATAGCTATATAGTATCGTATATATATAATAATGCCCGATCGTCTAGCCCTTGAGCAGGCAGCGGGAGTAGAACTCCCGGTCGATTGCGTCGTTTGGAATGTACGAGCTCCACTTGAAGATCAGCGCCAGCGTATCCCCGGCGGCCATGTGGTCCAGTGCGATGTTGAGGAAGCAGTTCCAGTTGTAGAAGAAGTGACGCCCAGCTGCTCCTGTTCCACGCCCGAGATGCACTCACAATTGGCGCAAATCAGCTTGCCGCGTTGGAGTTCAACGAACTGTTCGAAGCAGCGACCCCAGGCGCCAACGCTCAGTTGCTTGCCAACATCTGCCAGTAGTTCCGGCAAGTCCGTAGTTGAGAACAATGGCCACCACCTTGGTGAGGTTCTGTTCGGCTAGGTAGAATTTAGCTAGGACATCTAGTAGTGCCGGAACACACTGCACCACATCGAAGCACTTGACCTGCTCGCCACGGGACCAGAAATATCGCAGAAGCACGGCTCCAAGTTCATGGTACAGACAGGAGGTATCAAAGCGCAGCGGAAACGAGCAATGCTCACACTTTACAATCTCCGCATTTTCGGGCGCAATTTAGCAGCACAAATCCCGCAGCTATGTGATCCCGCGTGGCATCGTCCACCTCCCAGATCAGCTCCGGATCCAGGTAATCAAAGTACATCTCATAGCAGTTGCGTTGCGCTTCATCCGGCGTATCACCATGCTCCACCATCACTTGGGCCAATTTCTCGAGCAAATTCACCAGCTCCCCCGCGGCATACTCATCAAAACCACTCCTCGATATCGATCGACGCACTGCGTCCGGCTGAATTTAGCGCTCTTGGCGATCAGGTAGAGATTGTAGAGGGTCTTCTCCTCGGGACTGATGCGCGGAGGCCTGTGGAACCGGTCTTTTGCAGCGGCTCACAATCTCCTCCTCCTGATCCTCCCCTCCCGATTTCGTAGCGCGCCTTGATGTCCTTGAACGGCAGAGAACGCTCGCTGGCCGGGATTAGTTTCTCTGACCAGCTGCTGCTGTTCCTCGGCAAAAATATTGAACTTGTACTTTATGATGTTCTTGCCGAATTTACCAGTTACCGTCAGCAGGGCATCACTTGAAGTGTCCCGACTTGAGCGGCTGTTTCAGGTGTCGCAGAAGGCGTTCTCCAGAACGTACACTCCTTTTTGTGGCGCTTTCGCTGAGCTTCCCGCCGCTTAAACTGCGCTCAGTGGTGGCTGAACTTCCTCCCGAACTCTGCGTGTCCAAAGCGCTGCCTGTGCACTGTGTGATGGCATCGAAAATCACGGATTATATCATTCAGCAGCTCGTACTCCTGTCGCTCGATCAGCAGTTGCTTCAGAGGATTCAGCTGCTTTAGCTCGTAATCCTCGCGAGCCTTGTCCGCAAAGTACCGCACATGCTGGCGAAGTAGATTCGCACAGGGCAGCAATTGGACTGCTGCCATGAGGGAACGGCGTGCGATTGCAGGCGTCTGCAGCTGGACACTATAAAGTGCACCAGATTGGGTGAATACGAAGATCTCCGATCCAGAGGAGCGGCAGTCGGCGATCCTTTCGAACTGATTGCACCACAGCACAACCGCCGATCGTCGCACATCGAACACATACCAATCCCAGCTCTGTGAAAGCCAACAGAAAGTCCTCGTTCAGCCTTTGGACCTTGGCGAACTGCAAGGTCTGCGGCTGATAGTCCAGCAGCTCGGCATTGGCGTCCAGTTCGTCCTGCTCCGCTGCCAGGTCGCTGAATCCTCGCAGGTGCGGTGGCCAGGGCGGCCTTGAATTGGTGCGTCTGTATTACCTCGCCCTCGAAGTCCACCTCCCAAACGCGACTGCCTGGTCGGGCGCAGTAGATGCGAGATGGCTGCACAGACTCCTGCGGCGAGACAAAGAAGCAGGCTCCAAAGGCGCCGTCACGCGGACGATTCCCTATCTGAAAGATAAATTACAAAAGAGTGATTAATATAATCTATTGGGTAAACATAGAGCGCTGCAAAATCAATAAAATATAGTTGCCTTTCATAACCACAGCCCAGTAACTCAATGACTTCTAGGAATTACAGCTTACATAAGATAGCGACGTTGTTGCACTTGAAGTGAAATCAAGCGATAGAGATCTAACAATTATAGCTTATATTGTGAGTCTCCTTTTTAAAGCGCATATAGATTATTAAGTAACTCATAGAGCTAATCTAGTAACAGGTCCGCCTTCTGTGTTAAGTGTTTTTTCAGATCTTAAAAGTGTTATTATCTGAAGAATTACGTTAGGGACTCTGACAAAAATTTAATTAAGGATAATCAGATAAAAATAGGAAACAAAAATGTGGCAAGGAACTCTATGCAGATCTAACTCCCTTAAACTCTCACCCCTGGGTTCAATTAATGATAAGTGATGCGATTATGAACCTGGACCCACCTGCTTGTACTCCTCGTACTCCGTATTGCAGAGAATGCACTTTGTGCAGTTGGACACCAGCAGCAGGGACTCAAAGTCGTCCGATCTGGGACGATGGGGGTGAGTCCAGGTAGAGCAGCGGCGTGCACGGTCATGTTGAGCAGCAGGCTGTGCCCGATGAACGAGGAGAGCAGGACGAGGCTGACCTGTCCGCGGGAGTCGCCATAGTAGAACTGCTTCTCGTCCTGCGTCCAATGGATGCAGCTCACCTGCACGGATTGGTCCAGGTGCGTGAAGATCACCTGCGGCGTCGCCTGGGCGGACAAATTGACGGCATACACGCAAGATGAGCGATCGTTGCGTTGCAAAAGCCACATATTTGCTATTGGCCGAAATGCTGAGACTGGTGATGGCTCCATGTTTGTTGGGTATCAAGAGCAGGAACTTGCCGTTCCGATTGAACAGGTACAGCGATCCGGAGGAGGCCCCAAAGATGATATAGCTGTCGGAGATGTCGAAGCAGGTGTACTAAGGAGGGGGATGAGATTCATCGGTGAGTGGGTGGCTATCAAATTACAGGTGAGATTCGCTTCAACTGGATTGCTCACCTTGATGCGATTGTGGTGTTTCAGCGGCAGCGACAGCGACAGCGAAAAATCAATAAAGTTCGTCAGGCAGTAGGCGTCGGCCATCTTGCGGGTGTTTTATAGTTTTCAAATCGTTTGCTGATCACATAGCTTGTTCGTTAATCGGGATTTATTAATTGCCTCACTAATCTCAGGCAATTATTAGCTTTAAAAAAACTTGTGTTTTTATCCAGCCAGGCAAGCAATTTATGTACACAGGTCGTTGGAACTGTCTGGCAGCTCTGTTAGCGCTGGCAGGTGGTCGATAACAAGTGGTTGTATTTATCGGTCTTAAATGTTTATTTCTATTTGTTTTTATTTAGTTTTATGCTGCTATGTGTTTTAGGCTGTGAATAAAAAGAATTGGATTTCAGGTAATGTTTAATAGCTAAATGTTCAATTTTATTGATTATAATTGTAAGTGAAATATCTATATTATTGAAAGATTTGTAGCATGTTTTATATCATTTCATTTTACAACAACGCAATTAAAAAACAAAAGTATTTAGAAATCCCATTTTTGTAAATATTGATACTTTCTAGTGTTGTAAAATGCCAATAGCCTTGTTTACCTTTCTTTGAATGCATCTGGCAACGCCATAGACAACAGCTGTTGGTTCAGTTTCACCAAAACTTTCAATAAAAATCCAAGAAGTTGATAGACATTACTATTAAATATGCTAAACATGAAGTAATACTCTTATAAAACAATGAGTGTAGCTAAAAACAGCATATTTAGTCCCCGTTTGAACAGCTGTTGGCTGTTACCTCCCCCCAACCGCAAAAGCTGCTGTCAAATAAACGTCAAAACAGTCGCGCGGACTCGCCAGGCGAATGAAAAGTGTTAAACAAAGTGAAATGAGGCTTTAAAGGCATTAAAAAAACATAAATAATTAACCGGGGGAATACAACCAACTCGCATATGTACAGAGAAACCAAAGTGTAGCAATGGGCGACAAGGAGGAGCCCGTAACACCCGCTCCCTCGCCCACGGAGGAGGGAATGGCCAACATGGGGACTGCTGGAGCCGCTGGGGATCAGCCCCAAACTTCGGGGAGCAATACCAACGTAAAGATCGTGATCATTGGAGCCGGAATGGCGGGACTGTCGGCCGCCAATCACCTTCTACAAAACGGCTGCGAGGACTTCATCATTCTGGAGGCACGGGGCCGGGTGGGCGGACGTATAGTGTCCATACCGCTCAGCAATAATCAGAAGGTAGCCATCGTTATATAACCCCCAAGCACCAAGAACCAAAACAAACCGCAATCGAAACCATAGGATAGGATTAAACAACTCCCGATTCGGAAAAAACTTTTGAGCATGTGTAACAGATTCTTCGCCCCAGAAGTTGATTATAGATTTTTCCAAGCACTGCGCAGTCGGTCAGCTGTTCTCGCTTTTCATCGGTGCTATTTTTATAAATATTCCTGTTTTGTTTCCTCAGTTGCCTAATGTTAGCTTTTTGTGTGTTACATGGCCCCTTTGGGCCCATTAATTTATTTAATTGCACTCAATGTGGCTTTCAGATATTCAAAGTCCCCACATGTCAATGATTTTCTTCTGTTTATTTGCATAGTTTTGACCGGTCTGGCGGTGCCTTATCAAGGAATTTGTTATACAACTTTCTTTGGCAACGTTTTGGGTAGATAAGATAGGGTTTTTCTGAATTAAGACAATGATGACGTATCTAGTGCAATGCCCTAATAAACTCACGGGTTTGCGGGCCCACGATCACGTAGTCTTATATATAGGGCTGAAAAAACCGCCAGTATACATGTTTATAAGGATAGGTATAGGTCCTTAATATCTAAAATATATTTTTAAAGTTCATTGACGACACCCTTTATAAAATAATGCTTTTTAGTAGCATTTATTTCACAATATTTCATTATTTCATAGGCAGTAGCATGACTTAAACTATTTTAGTTAGTCTTTTCGTTAATGATCTAAACATGATTATTACAAAAACTTTCCGCTTTTACGTACTGTCTTTTGCATTTTAAATTCACTTTCTACGCCCCCTAAATAAAATGATCTAGGTCAGTTCTTATCTGTTTATCACCGGCAAGTTGAACGCCATTTATCTATTTTTAACAAAAAGCTTTAGTCAGTCACTAGTCCTAGAACACCAATTTACCACTGGAACACTCTCAAATTATCTCACTTTTATTACGCAGATTGAACTGGGCGCCAACTGGATACACGGCCGTCCTGGGCAACCCCATCTTCGAGCTGGCCGTGCAGCATGGTCTAGTCAGCGTGGTAAACGTACCAAAACCGCACAAGGTGGTGGCCACCACGGAGGACGGGCACCAGGTGCCATTCAGCATACTGCAGGAGATCTACGAAGCGTACGTCTGTTTCTTGAGGCGCTGCGATGAGTATTTCCTGTGTCAGTACAGCCCGCCGCCGGATATTCACAGTGTGGGCGAGCACATTAACTACGAGATCGAGATCTACCTGAGTGGGCGTGCAGGATCCTAAGGAGAAGCGCCTGAAGCAGTCCCATCTTCAACTGCTTGCTGAAGCGAGAGACCTGCATTACGGGCTGCAATAACATGAACGAGGTGGATCTCCTCGAACTAGGTGAGTGCCTGGAATATTGGAAAACATATGCAAACTGAAACATAAATGTATTCTCCCGTTTAGGCAGTTATACGGAGCTACAGGGTGGCAACATAGTGCTGCCGTCTGGTTACAGCTCCATCCTGCGACCGCTGGGTGCCCAGATACCCAAGCAGTCCATCCTGACCAAATGTCCAGTGAAGAAAATTCACTGAAGCGAAAAAAGACCTTTACCGGACTGGAGACGGTTGATGAGAACTCAGAGGACGAGCACTCGGACGACTCGGAGCGAACAGTGACGGAAGTGCCCACGGGGGGACTTCGTGGCGGCTCCGTGGAGTCAAACTCCAGCGGCAATTGTGATTCTCCTGCAGGACATGTTCGCGTAGATTGCGAGGACGGTCGAGTGTTTCATGCTGCCCATGTGATATGCACCATACCACTGGGCGTGCTAAAAAAACAACCATCGAAACTCTCTTCGATCCTGTGCTGCGCAGTTCAAACAGGGAGTCCATCGAGAATCTCATGTTCGGCACCGTTGACAAGATCTTCTTGGAGTACGAACGGCCATTCCTTAGTGCCGATATATCAGAGATTATGCTGCTTTGGGATGACGATAAGCGGATATGAACAGCACCGAAGAGGAGCTGGCCAGCGAAGCGTATCTGAGCAAGAATTGGTTCAAGAAAATATACTCATTTGCCAAGATGACGGACACACTGCTGCTGGGCTGGGTTTCGGGTCGAGAGGCGGAGTTCATGGAGGACACTGCCCCACGAGGCGGTGGCGGAAAAATGCACGGAAATACTGAGAAATTTCTTCAGGATCCCTATGTGCCCAAACCGAAGCGATGTGTGTGGTATGGCAAAGGCAAATAATTTAGTTTGATGTTTTTTATATTAACCAAAATTCCCTTTGCAGCACTAGCTGGAAGTCGCAGGACTTTACCGGCGGAGCTTACACCTCGATACCCGTAGGGGCCACTCAGGAGGACATCGAAAACCTTGCCCAGCCCCTATACGCCACGCCTCAGGCCATGAAGGTGTTGTTTCTATAAGCTATTTTTATTTGTAAATCTAAACTAATTTTATTGTATCTCATTAGCCCGCCATAGTCTTTGCCGGAGAGCACACCCATTCCAGTTTCTACTCTACTGTACACGGCGCCTATCTAAGCGGACGGACGGCAGCGCAGCATTTGCTGGCCAGCGAGGAGCCAGACGAGATCATCATGGAGTCGGAAGGCAGCGATCTGAGCGCCTGGATACAGGGCATTCGCCCTGGACTGAGTCTAAGCAAATCAACGATCACTCATCGATTTTGTATTATAATTTATTATCGTTTTTCGTACACTCTCTTCAACGCTTTTTAGCTAGTGATATTTCTTTTTTTCGATTGTAATTATTTTGCTAACGTCGTAAAACGATTTAACTATTTTTCGTACATCCCTTGTGAGCATTTGTTTTATTTTGTTGATGCAATTATTTTGTAATTTATTTGGAACCCGCTTGTACAATACTATAAATAAAAGTAACGATTTAGCTGAGCTGATCAATGTGCTGCCAACACTAACAGATCGTGCACTCGCAGCAGGCTTTCAATGTACTTGGACAAAATGTGTGCACAAAACATAATGTTGTTTAGACCTAATTACCGATTAGCAAACATAAGTACATAAATACAAACATAATGCCTATTTTTATAAATTCGTATTTAATGTAGAAAACTTTGCAACGAGTTGGAAATGAGACGGGTCGGAGGCTGAGTGCAACAAATGTATATTTAAAAGTAACTATTGTTAACGTTGACTATTTTGCTAACTAATTTATGCATTGGTTGAATCTTTAAGACGGGGAAAGCGAGAGTTGATAGTCATAAGACCGTTTTAAACTATTGGATCTGCATATTTACTTGTGACAAAAATATATCGACTTGTACGCATAAATAAATAAAAGAAGACGCTAAATTATTAAATAAAATTTGTAATCTATTACTTAACTTATATATTACAAATTGTAATTTAATAAGTAAATGGAAGCTTGATATTATAATGGTAGAAAAACATATTTTTGGTTCATCGCAAAGAAAAAGGAAAAAATATCAAGTAGGCTTTAGGTTTCAGTCCAAAAAATGTACATTTCAAAGTATCTCTTTAAATATTTGGAATAACTTTCGATTCAGGCATTCAAATTTCTTGTTATACAAAAAAACGAGTTATACTGGGAGGCGGCAATTCTTCATAAGCGAAAAAGGTAATGTAAAATTAAGTTAACCGAACGATCCTCAAAACAAGAAACAGATGTAAACATTTTACGAAATTCTTGTACTAGAACTTCTTGTTATTAGCACCGACATCCTTACTTGTATGAAATGAAAAAAAAAAACAAAAAATCCTTCGAGCCGGATTTGAACCAGCGACCTATGGATTTCTATTGCATGTCTTCCAACTACAGTCCACCGCTCTACCAACTGAGCTATCGAAGGGGGTGTGCTGAGGTGCAATGTTTTTCCCCGGGTATCCATATAATCGCGAGCGTTCGGTAGACTTTGTTGGTAAATAGTCAACTTAATTTAATATTCAGATTGTTAATCCATCTATTGGGGCCTCGGATATTTATGACCATCTGCTTCTTTAGTATTTTCCTTTTGATTGTTGGTGGTTTTTAAATAACAATCGCCAGACGGAGTCGTTATAAACGACTAGTCTATTTTCTGTATCAAGTGCTTAAATTCATATAATTATAATTTTTTTAATGCGGGTTTTCAAACCAATTGGCATCTCTTAAAAAAAAAACAATAAAAAATAAAGCAAAAAATCCTTCGAGCCGGATTTGAACCAGCGACCTATGGATTTCTATTGCATTTTGAACCAACTACAGTCCACCGCTCTACCAACTGAGCTATCGAAGGTTGAAATTACGGCGGCCAATGTGAGTTTTTGTGCATGCGCACAAACGAGAAGTTTGATTTCTGTTTGTTAATTTTATTTAATTATCCAGGTCAAAAGAAATGGTCAATTTTGTTCGTTTGCACTTACGGACTTTTAAAGGTGCACGTTTAAAATAACTTATAAATTTACTGTTGAACTGTTATTATTTTGAGCTGGTATTATAATATGTTTTAATTACATTTCATTCCAATTTTCACGGTTCATCAGTTTTGCAGTTATATATTGAGCATTTTCAAAATTGCAGTCCTGTGATTAAAAAATAATAAAATAAAATAAAAAAGATTACATCTTCCGATCCTTCGAGCCGGATTTGAACCAGCGACCTATGGATTTCTATTGCGTGTTCTTCCAACTACAGTCCACCGCTCTACCAACTGAGCTATCGAAGGTTGAATTCGTTGGCGGCAAATTCGCCTTATGTTCACGAGAGAGGAGGGGAAAGTAACGAAAAGAGAGCCGTTCTCTTGTTAAACTGCTGCATGACATACAAATGCGCTCAAAATAATAGGTCTTGCTATAAAATGGGGTATTTCCAATAGTAGTATTTTAAATTTCAAAAGGTTTTTTCCATTACTATGAATATAATTTGTAAATGGTACAAAATAAATTGTATAACAAGCAATTTGATCACCTTTACATTTGTTCCTTACATTCTTACATATTCCACACTAAGCGTTTCAAAGACTGTATTTCTTCACTCATCTGTTTTTAGAAAATAACGTATCAGTTTATTATTTAAATTGGAGGAATCGGAAGATTCATACTTTAGAAACAACATAAAAACTATCTTATCTTGCAATGATCATGACTAGTTACCTTCCCGCCGCTGTGTCCAGACTAGAGGGTGCGACCCGAACTGATGTCTATATATATCCATCTCGTTCCAGCCCCGACGAGTGAAGCGTGAGCAGAGCATTGGACTCCAGCTAGCGGTGACTTTGCGAGTGCGAGTTCGCTCCCAAGATTGAGCCCACCAGCGTAAAAGCGACCGCGGCGCCGGCGACGAGAGTAGTTCGTTCCCAGAAGCCGGCTGCAGCGGTCCGTTGACAACTTCGATTCCAGCTCCTCCACCACGTCGATACTCTTGTCTGTCTTTTGCAAACATAGAGGCGTCACCCTTTGGCTAACGAATCCGAAACTCTCAAGAGTCGTTGTTGTGCAACCTACTATCAAAAACCGCATTCGTACGGATCCATTTCACACCAATATCCGCAAGATGTCGTACCACAAGCCCGAGGCCAAAACCGTTCAGGATTTGAAAGATCTGGCCCACAAGCTGCGAATTCACTCCATCAACGCCACCCAGGCCTCCAATCGGGGTAAGCTAACGCATAAATGGAAACCCATTAGTAAATCAAAGTGTGCATATATTTGTGAGCAGCGAATTTCAAAGTTGTGCACCTTGCACTTGTTGCTTCAAAGGTGACCCCTCTATTCCAGGGGCGGTTGTAGAAAAGGTTTACAAAGGGGATTATGTATTTGTTTGCCAAATTTAATTTAAGTTATATAACTCTCCACTTTCACATGAAAGTTTTTAAAGACCGGTTTTATTTTAAACACCCCCCCTTAGCCACCCCTGACTTTCTGTTGCCAAGCACGTGTTTTCCTGTGACTTTAGTGAATTTGCGAATTTTGTCGCTCTGTTTGCGTACTCACTGATAAGCCACATTCACCTTAATTTCTAGGCTAATGTTATTTTGACCTTCGACAACCTTGAAAAATTAAGCTTTTTCTGTTACTGCTTTTTAAATTCTGTTTTGTTTTTTGTGCGTGGCTTTCAAAAAGCCGGACGCCGCCAATACCCACATATGTACATATGTACCTACACATGGCGTGACATACAAAAATACAAAGAGCGGCGTTTGATATATGAAAGTCTGTATATAAAAGTGTTGGAAAGCACAGCTTGTGACGGGAATGAAAGGGATGGGAATATTAATGGAATGATCCCCTGCACTCGAGATTTACGACCTTATAGCTTTCAATGTAATTATATCTCGGATAGACGCGACCAAAGTATTACTGCAACAGTAAATAAAAAATAGAGTATGCTGATAAGGAAAACACTTTTATCGCCTCCATTAGTTTTTCCGTGTGTTTTTTTTTAACGGTTTCAGATAAGATCTGCTCTATATGCTCTAAATGTGACCTCTGCCGGCGAGATAAGCCGGGTTTGGTTACTCACTGGCAACGATATGACCGATTAGAGGTGACCAGCTCAAGTGTGTTCCCCGCATGATAATCGAAAATCACTGAAAATTGATAAAATAGTCGAGCCGGGTCATTTCTGACACTCCGTATCACCTTCATTAGTTCTTGATATGGCTGGAGGAAATGGGGACGCACTTGGGAACTATCTGGAAACACGTGCGTCCACGCAGATCAGCATGCAACCCCATCGTGAAACCCACCCTAGAATTTGGGTTTTTTTTGGGGATCAGGGAAGTTCAAGGTCTTGAAACCGGTGAGGAATTGCGATGAATATTCTAGCACTTGTACATACAGGAAAATCACACCATATATGTCATGTTGTTTACGCGATATGGTTTATTTATATGTCTGGGGGTAAGACGAGCCCCCCTTTTTGCCTAGGGTTGCTTGTTTATGCGGGTTGGAGTTGTGCCAGATTTGCAATTCTCTTTTGGAATTTATCTTATTTGTTGGAACAAACGATAGCATGGGAACTCAGAGTTCTGCAAATTGGAGATAATACTATTTATTTATACATTGAAATTGGATACTCTTGATATTGAGACTTTACAGAAATCTTAAACCTTCGGTTTATTTCAAGACATTTATAAAAAGAATCAGTAATGATTAAAGCTTTTAACAATATTAACGAAATAGATTCAGTTAATCTTAACATATAACAAAAAGTTTAAGCAACAAAGTTTTATTTTTTGCTAAATTTTTCTACACATACTTTCCTTTCCACCTCGGCCTTTATAACGAAGGTCGACTTCTACTCCGGTTCAATAAACACCTGCCTCAACCTCAATAAAGTACACAAAGTCTGTTCTACAATCTAATATTTGCTTCTTTTTTCATTCGTTATAGCCATCCCACATCATGTGCCTCGATCGCCGAGATCATGTCCGTGCTGTTCTTCCAGCAGTTGCGTCTGAACTTGAAGCACCCTCGCGATCCCTCCAGCGATCGTTTCATCCTGTCCAAGGGACATGCTGCTCCCATCCTTTACGCCGCATGGGCTGAGGCTGGCCTCTTCCCCATCGAGGATCTGAACAACCTGCGGTAAGATCGACAGCGATCTCGAGGGTCACCCCACGCCCCGTCTGAACTTCATCGATGTGGGCACCGGATCCCTGGGACAGGGAGTCGCCGTCGGCGCCGGAATGGCCTATGTTGGCAAGAACTTCGACAAGGCCGACTACCGCACCCTACGTGGTCGTGGGTGATGGCGAGTCCGCCGAGGGATCCATCTGGGAGTCGCTGCACTTTGCCGGTCACTACAAACTTGACAAACCTTTTGCGTGATCTTCGATGTGAACCGTCTGGGTCAGTCGGAGGCCACCTCCCTGCAGCACAAACTGGATGTGTACCGCGATCGTCTGGAGGCCTTCGGCTTCAACGCCGTGGTCGTCGATGGACACGATGTCGAGGAGCTGACCAAGGCCTTCCATTGCGCTGCCATCACCAAGAGCAAGCCCACCGCCATCATCGCCAAGACCTTCAAGGGCAAGGACTTCCCCAACATCGAGGATTTGGACAACTGGCACGGCAAGCCGCTGGGCGACAAGGCCGCCGAGGTGATCAAGCATTTGGAGGGTCTGATTGTCAACAAGAGCGTCAAGCTGGCTCCCAAGCCTGTGTCCAAGACGGGCGCCGCTCCCGAGGTGGACATCAGCAATATTAAGCTGAACACGCCGCCAGCCTACAAGCTGGGCGATTCCATTGCCCACCCGTCTGGCCTACGGCACGGCTTTGGCCAAGATCGGACAGAAACAACGTGCGCGTGGTTGCCCTGGATGGCGATACCAAGAACTCCACTTTCTCCGACAAGCTAAAGAACCTCGACCCGGAGCGCTACATCGAGTGCTTCATCGCTGAGCAGAATCTGGTGGGCGTTGGCCGTTGGAGCCGCCTGCCGTCGCCGTACCGTGGCCTTTGTGTCCACCTTTGCCACCTTCTTCACCCGTGCCTTCGATCAGATCCGCATGGGCGCCATCTCGCAGACCAACGTGAACTTTGTGGGCTCCCACTGCGGCTGCAGCATCGGTGAGGATGGCCCCTCCCAGATGGGTCTGGAAGACGTTGCCATGTTCCGTACCATTCCGGGCAGCACCATCTTCTATCCCTCGGACGCGGTGAGCACGGAGCGTGCCGTGGAACTGGCCGCCAACACCAAGGGCGTCTGCTTCATCCGGACGTCGGCGTCCCAACACCTGCGTGATCTACGACAACGAGGAACCCTTCGCCATCGGCAAGGGCAAGGTTGTGCGCCAGAAGAGCTCCGACGAGGTGCTTCTGATCGGAGCTGGAATCACTTTGTACGAGTGCCTGGCTGCCGCCGATCAGCTGGAGAAGAAGTGCATCACCGTCCGTGTGATCGATCCCTTCACCGTGAAGCCATTGGATGCCGAGCTGATTATTGAGCACGGCAAGCAGTGCGGAGGGACGTGTGGTCCGTTGTGGAGGATCACTACCAGTGAGTTTTTATCTAGAATCTTTTTAGGACACTCCTTTGCTAACTAGATTCTTTTCTTTATCCCCTTCAGGCAAGGTGGTCTGGGTGAGGCTGTGCTGAGCGCCCTGGCTGGCGAGCGCAACTTTGTGGTCAAGCACCTGTTCGTGCCCCACCGTGCCCACGCTCGGGTCCTCCTACCGTCCTCATCGACATGTTCGGCATCTCTGCCCGCCACGTCGTCAACGCCGTCAACGAAATCCTCAAGGATTAGGAATCGAGACTCATAAAGTCATCACCCGGCTACATCCATTTACCGCCCTACAGGAATTCCCCGAGTTACTATTGACCCTTACCCCCATCATTCTCCTCTAAGATGGTTGATATACTTTTAAAAGATTTGCACTGTAACATCAGGAAAATAAATTATCTTTGATAAAAGTATTTCAACAGAAGATATTTTTTGTAGACATTTTCTTATTGGGGGAAAACTGATCTTATGTATGTTTATTAAACTTTAAGGTAAACTTTTTATGTAAATAAAAATTGAAATGGTTTAAGTAAACTTTACATGGATTTACTATTACTTAGGATATTTAATAATTTAATTGTTGATATTCCACATATTACTTTTATTGAGTGGGTCGTTATTTCCTATTGATTTCTAGTGTTTTCTTTTACTAGGCAGGCAATTGACGAAATATTCATACAAATAAAAGCGTTATCAAATGGAAATAATTTATACAAGAATTATGCAATCAAGTAGTAAATTGAGGATAAGGCCTTTTCCATTCGAAAAACAACAAAGAGCTTATGAATGTTTAATAAATGTGTGAACTCTTTAACTCTTTTTGCCATAAGCTTATGGTTATGAATATAAACATATTTAAAAGTCAGTTACTTTTTTTAATGTAAAATCAAACAAGTTGGCAGTCTCTGCTCTGATCCGTTCGCGGAATATATCGATAACTCTGCTAATCGTCATCTCTGGCAGCAGCTGATTATCGTGCGGCATGATTATCTAAACATTTATTTGTTTCAGCGACTTGGTAAAACTATTAAAAATGAACTTAAGTACCAGAGTTTTGCTAAGCAGAGTGGTGCAGCAGGGCGCCTACAAGGCGGATTGGTAAGTATCCACATTTTCCCCAACGGCACACATTCAGGAAACTTATTTTTCAGTCACATACTCCACGAAAACCGGCGGAACATGCTGTTGAAAATCAGGAGGAACAAAAAAAAGAGGCTCCGGCTGCCCCGCCAACACCACCATCTCCTCCTGTGATCCGCAAGCCCATTATTCCGGCCAACTATCGGTTTGTTTACCCGGAATTCCTGCCCGATCCCAAGGTGGAGTGGCGCAACCCCATCCGCGAGAAACTGGAGCGCCTGGGACCTGCTGGACCGGCGCAAACAGATCGATCTGCCCGAGTTCTATTGTCGGCTCCGTGCTGGCAGTGACCAGTTCCGATCCCCATGCCGCCGGCAAAGACCAGTCGCTTCGTGGGTATCTGCATCAACAGGGATCGCTGTGGACTGCGTGCCCGCTTCATCCTGCGCAACGTGATCGATCACCAGGGCATGGAGGTGGTCTACGAGCTGTACGATCCCACCATCCAAAAGGTGGAGGTTCTGCGGCTGGAGAAGCGTCTGGATGACAGTCTGTTCTACCTGCGTGACGCTCTGCCGGAGTACAGCACTTTCGATGAGAACATGGAGGCGGAACCGCTGGAGGAGGGGGCTCCCGGTGCCCGTGAATGACATCAAGGTGGTGCTGCGACCACGTCCTTGGCTGGAGCGTTGGGAGCGCCAGAATCTGCGGCGGCGTGGCCAACATCGATGAGTATCTGAAGGACAAGCATCGCCTGTCGGCGGCCAAGGTGCAGAAAACCATGGGAAAAGTACGACATGATGAAGGATTACCGCAGCTCGATTCCCGAGGAGGAGCAGACAGAGATCTTCGCCGAGGTGCACACGGAACTGCACACCCTGGAGCTGCAGCGCCAAGCGCCAACAAGCGAAAGCGCACCTTCGTCAAGCCCAAGCAGCTGGCGTAAATGCATTTGTTGTCCATTTTGTAGATTAATAAACTCGGAACATGTTGAAGTACATGGTTAAAGCCAAGCTAAGAATTTTAATTTACAGTCGCTCTTCAATTTCACAAAAATTACTAAAACTAAATACTTCTATTAATGGCTTTCAGGGTTTAAATTATAAAATGACAGTCAATAACTATATTGAAAGAATCATTCTTCTTCATTTGAAAACTATGAAAGAGCACTTCTTACACCTTCGATTTGGATAACGCTAAATTAATTAGTTTATTAGTCATAAATGTATAGTGCTTAGCAGCTAAACGCGAAATAATTTACAACGCACGTTACATGATTAATATACGCGATACTTGTAGAAGTTGACCGAAGGATATCGTGGCGTTCCAGCCAATAATTGTGACAACCAGAAACAGAAGGAAGATGATGGGCAGGGCGATGAGTATGATGCGGGTGTTCTTTAGATGGGGAATGCCTGCAACATGGAAATCGTATTATTAGAGAAAATGGCAATGCCTAATATAACTCACAATTGTATCCCAGAAAGGTGATGTACACATAGTAGCCCATGGCCAGCAGCCAGAATGTGTTGCCCAAGAATCGGGAGATGAACCACGTCTGGCTGATCAGCCAGTTGTAGAAGAACAGCTGGATGAAGTGCAGCAGCATCAGGGGTGGAAAGAAGGCGTTCAGATGCACATCGAAGGCATAGCCCCACTCAATGTCCGGCTCCAGACTGTTCGTGCGCAGATACCGATTCGTCACCGCCCAGAAACAGGAGGCAATTATGATGCCCACGAAAATGCAGTCCACGAACACCACGTAGAAGATGAAGGAGATGCTCTGCCAGAAGGACAGTCCCAGTACGTAGGCAAAACCCAGCGAGGTGACTGTGGAAAGGTATTGAAGTTATTATTAAGTATATTTTAAGCTTGATAATGTGGCCAGCAACCTTAAAAATATGTTTTGAAGAAACGGATAGTCATTCTTTTGCTTAATACGGTTAGGTTCTATCCCTTAAAGTACTCAATATTTGATTTAAAGCTTATGAATTAATATATGTGTGAAGTGTAAAGAGAAGAAAATGAGGATTGCTGTTTAAGAGCAATATTATTGGCAACTGGTGAAATAATTTGGTTTTGCTCGTTAAGATAGAACTATTGACTGATTTGTTGTCTTAGATAAGGTGAAATATGGAACTCCATCAGATGTAAAGATGCTTTCCCTCCCCGTGGGTGGTTGGGCGTAGAACTCACCACATAGACAGACCACCAGGAGCACCAGGAACGCCGGATCGTCGCGGGCGAAACTGTGACTTGGTCTGCTTGCGGTAGTTGAAGTTTCCGGTACACCTTCTGGGGCGCCACGAAGAGGTAGAGCATCTGCCACAGGGCAAACTCGAAGTCCATCTGATTGAACTTGAGCAGACGTCGCAGGTATTTGTAGCTCTTGGTGGTCGCCGAGAGGCAGTCCCTCCGGTGGTTGGCGGGCGGCGGGGAGTGGCGAGTGGAGCCGCGAGGCGCTCGAGTAGCCGGATACCACCGACGGCGTCGGCGATTGCGTATATACTTAACGTGGCTGTATTGACTCATTTTGTTTTGTTTAAAACTAATTTCTTGTGTTTCCAGCAGAGTGGCTGCGCCCACTGCGCATCGAAATACCGATTTTTCGTGTAGAATTGGCTAAAATAGGCCAGGCGAAACAAGATGATGTGGTGTCACGATAGAAAACAGCTGATTAGAGATGGAACCGTGACGGAATCTATCTGAAAATAAGTGAAGTGAGTTGAAATGTTAAAAAATTAAACTACAAACAAAACCGGGTATGGACTAAATTTAAAAAATTTCTTGATTTTTACAATTCTATTTTTGTTAATAAAATTGTTTTCTATACTTTTATAAATTGAATGTTCAAAGGGATATATTTTTGGTGGTGACTTTATAAGTAAAAAGTCAAAACTTTAATATTAAAAATAAATAAGTCAAAACTTTTATATTTATACAATAAATTTTCAATTTGAAGATTTTTAAAAATGGGAATATCAATTGTATTACAAAAAGTTTAAATTTGGTTTATTTTTTTAAATGTGTGTTCCAATTTATTGATCTTAAAATCAGAATAAAATTGGTTACCAATTATAATTTTATAACAATCTTTGTGATACTCTATAGTTTTTATTAGTTTCAAGTTTTGAAGTTATTGTGCATCCGCAACCGTGTCACGTTTAAAAACCCCATCAAGCGCTCATTCTCTAACGAACTGTCAAGTCCCGATATTATGAGCCGGGTGCCAAAAAGTCAGTTCCTCGCCTGACTTTGTTTTGTGTACAAAATTTAAGTTTCCGCTGCTAGATAAAATAAATTGAGTTAATATTTACTACACAAGGTAAGAGCGATTTTTTCCCTTTGGCACTCCGAATACCAATTGCCGGCATCCGATGCCTCCGTTTTGCAGCATGAATAGGTGGTCAAATCCCGCGGTTCCTGCTCGCGGCGCGGGCCAGCACATACAGTAATCTCCACGAGCTGCGGATTCCCTATGCCCGGCCGATGGGCATCGGTCAGCGGAACTTCACACTCGAGCCGCTGGCCAACCGGGAGCTCATCCGCATCCACGGGGCCGAGGTGGTGCCTTTCCTGCAGGGTCTGGCGACCAACGATGTGGCGAAAATTCAGTCGAATGGAGGTCCTGCCTCCCAGTACGCCCACTTTCTCAACAAATCCGGTCGGGTCCTGTACGACACCATCCTTTACCGCACCAACAATCCGGACACCATCCTGGTGGAGTGCGATCGCGAGGCTTCCTCGGACTTCCGGCGCCATCTGCGCACCTACCGTGTTCGCCGGCGCATCGAAGTAGGACAGTGTGGATGATGAGTACACCACTTGGGTGATGTTTAACTTCCAGGACGCCTCAGAGGCTTGTGCCCAATCCGCATCCAGATCTGTTGTATCGCCCGATCCAAGGCTGCCCGCCCTGGGCACTCGCATCCTGGCGCCCACCGACATGGACTGGGCCAAGCTGACCAAGAATTTCGCCGACTTTGGCATCGCCACAGCTGCCACCCCGGGCAACAACTACCAGTTGCTGCGCTATAAGCAAGGAGTGGGCGAGGGCAGCTCAGAACTGCCGCCGGGCAAGTGCTTTCCCCTCGAGGCCAATGCGGATTACCTGCACGGGCGTTAGCTTCCACAAGGGCTGCTATGTGGGCCAAGAGCTGACCGCCCGCGTCCATCATTCGGGTGTGATCCGCAAGCGTTATATGCCCATCCGGCTGACGGCCCCAATCGAGGCGGGCTCCAGTCAGGAAGTAACCTCCGTGGCCGGCGCGAAACTGGGCCGCGTCTTGGATCTGCCCACAATCATGGTGTGGCTCTGCTGCGCATCGAGAAGGTTCTAAACGGTCGTCCGGAGCTGATGATCGATGGGGAGCGCTGCTTTGTCGAACGGCCCGGAATGGTGGCCCGGAGGATCTGCCCGGAAAGCGCCGCCAGGCGTTTCGCTGAATGGACCCACAAGCTAATTTGAACCACAATTTGTTATTTTACCATTGTTATTAGTGTAGTAAACGTAACCTAGTCATCGTTCAAAGTTTGCCCAGTTCCTTGTTTTCTCTGTTGGTATTGCAGAAATGGAGGCCGATGACGACTTCGTCCTGGACAAACGAGGCAGCTGAGATTCAACGATAGAGCTGCCAGAGGAGGAAAAGAAGCCCACAGATCCGAGGAAGAGGATGAACGCATAGCACGCATTGAGTTTCTTTGCTCTGGCTGTGAAATGCAGGAGATGGTTCACTATTTTGGAAGGAAACCGCCTTTCTCCCTGGGAATCAAGTATCCGGAGGATAACTACGTGATGCGGGAATCCCTTCCAGCCAACCTCCACCGCGTTGGCAGACAAAGGCAGAATACTATATCTCACTGGGGGGCCAACTGCTCCATCTGTTCCAGACAGTGTGCAAGGATCCTGGTTGCAGTTTTACTACACAGCACGTTTTGCTTTGCCATGCGGTCAGGGACGAGCTCAAAAACTGGCCAGTGGAAGCCCAAGCCCGGATTCGAAAGCAACTGTCAGCCAGTCAAGGCAATAAAAAATAGATTCGACTTTAAGATTTTGTATAAAAACAAACATACTTTAAAAAACTGTATGTTTCTAAAATGGTATTGCATCATTTAATTTAACTTTATAGGACTAAGCGGTACTTTTTTTTGTTTCTAAAGCAATGTGTTCTTGGCAACAAAAATAAATTTAGATAAATACAAACTTTAATATGTAAAGTAAAAGTAATATTGTTACCTTTGATTTTAGAGACAAGATTGTACATAGGTTTGTGGCGACTAGGATTGTGTGTTTTTCCTGAATGGTTTTGAACATTGCTTGAGCTAGTTTCCTATTTAAGCTTATTAGGTCAGATTTGCAAGCCTGAATGTGTTTCAGTTCCAATGCGTTTTTTAAATTTTCCAATTCTACTTGCCAAGGCCTTATCCAGTTTGTCACGGTTGTCGTCATATGCCAGAAACGCGTCCACTGCCTCTCTTTTTTTATGTTTGCTTTCCTTATTGGTGGCCATGAACACTTTCCATATTTGTCCGTCGAACTCTACATATTTTTTTTCCCCCAAGGACGCTTCTTATATTTTTGCAAAATATCATGAAGCTCTTGATCATAATTCCTGGGTTTTCGGAGTTGGAGTTGGGGGAAACGAAAATCTTTTCTAGTTCAACGTTTTCACACTCTGGACGGGATCATGTAATATTTCCATTTTCATTAAGTTCGATTTAGTGAAGCTCGCCTTCAGTTCGATTAATTGATTTGAAAAAAACGTTCGACACTTTGGTAAAAGATTTTTAAACTTAAGAAGTCTCTCGGCAACTTGTTTCTTTTAAACATTTCTCTTTCAAGTTCTAATCTAATTTGATTGTAAACTGTAAAATCTGTGTAAATATCAATTTTAGTACCTAGGTCATAATGGATAGTTTAGGGCAGATAAAACATTTCGGAAATACTTCTCGAATTCCTTATTGTTTGCTGTGTTAAGGGGTCTATTATGGTACGTCGGAATTAATCTCCCTTAGTAAGTCTCTAAACCTTGCCATCGGTCTTTTGCAGGGAATCCTTTGTAAAATAAAGTTTGTATAATCTCATGTGAGTTTTACAAGATACATAAACTCAAAACCTTACCGTTTCTGTAGATGCTTTGTGTCTTTTTCCACCTAAATGGGGTATAACTTTGATTGGTTATTACTAAAGTTAAGGACACCTACTCACCCACTTTCAGGAGACCTGCTAGAAGGATAATTACAATAGGTAAGGCGGTAGTCCTCATTAGACCACCAATGTTGAACCTCTACCGATAACTGGTTTTGCACTGACTGAATTTAAAATAAATGGTGCAACTCATAATTTAAAAATTACACCATTCATTAGTTTCGGTGGGTTATAACTTATAGTGATGGTATATAAGATCAAATAAGATAGTTACGAAATTCTGTTAGCATCAGTAATATTTTATGGAATATACAAATAAAATATATAATATGATCTATGTGACCATATATATATATATTTATTTATTTTTAAGGAATATTAACAACATTTGTGGTAAGCATTAAGTTTAACTGTGCGGTGGACAAACGGGAACATACAGATATCAGCGATAATTTAAAGCATTACATGTGTAAGATATCAGACTAGCGCCTAAGAGACGGACCTTTGATCAGAGCAAAACACGCGTTAAACTCCCACAATTGCAGGGTAGTTCAATGGAACCCGGACAGTTTCAGCTGCCTGTCCCACAATTAAGGCATCATTCAGGTTATTTCCTTGCAAACCAAACCCCTAGTCGATGATCAACGGTCAGCGATTGGCGATCACCGGTCTATGGGCAATTTATGGCACGGTGTCCAAGCAATTGCACAGAAAGGGAAAAAACAAAAACAATCTTTATCACATTTATTTGCAATGCCCCAGGTCTTTTGTCAACGATCCCGGGCGAAAGACAAAGGGCAAGCGGTGCCAATGAAAAGGTCAGGAGGTGACCCGAAGGATGCGAGGGATGAGGGCACAAAAGGAGCAACGCGCGCGCTTCTCTCATCTCCCATTTCCATCTTTGAGGTCGCCTTAGAGGTCAAGTTTGAATCTGTTGGGAGGACTCCTGGGGTCTCGAAATCACAGAAAACTCATCTCAACAGATCTTCACTCAATCTGTTCCGAGTTGGTTGCTAAAACCCGATTCCTAACTCAAACGGAATCGAGTTGAGTCTTCATATAGGGGTTGATTTTTATTTCTACAGAAAAACTAAGGAGAAAGACCCTCTCTTTGAGTTGTTTTATCTTTTTACTCACTCTTGAGTGGCTAAGGAAATCCACTTGGGCGATGGCCATCGATCCTTGTCCACGCAGGACATTTCCGGATTGCATTCAATTGTCATCCTGCAACAATTGCGCTTTTCTCTGGATTCTTCATTTGTTTGTCTTCTTCCGATTGCCTGTCACATTTTTTGTTACTTCTATTGGTTTTTTAGCTCATGTTACCTTCTTTGTCCGCCTCATTGTACCGATCTGGATACCAAAATTGGCCGGGTCTTTCGTAGTATCCAAGCAGCAGCCGTCTCGACATCTTTTGGCGCCCATAAAAATTAAATGAAAATTAAGCGCAAACATGAGAATTGTGTCACATAAATTGTAACGCAGCCTGCACCTTGCCATCGACTATTTTTAGTCCTTTGGGCAGCTGTGTAGGGTTTACCCCACCTCCTGGGAGTATTACCCGACTTATACAAAAATTAGTCCATCTGCAACTGAGTTATGCGCTGCTGAGGTTGCCCCTTGATTAACACATGTCCTGGACGATGCGGGCGTGGCGAACAAGCACCTCCGACGGCACCCAGATCACAGATCCCAATCCATATTGGGGTCCCATGTGCAGTAGTCCTCCGCCTATATGTTCGTGCTTGGTTTGTTGATGCTCTTAACTCATTCATTATGAATTGGAGGTGTTAAATGTGCCACATGCATCACGGATTGCTGCTACTGCGACATCATGTGTTGTCGGGGGACCAACATACAGAAAAAAGGATTTGTGTTCAACTCCATACACGGAATTCGTTTTCAGGAGTAAAATTTTAACCATGTATGTATTTTAATCTGTATATAATATTAAATGATTGTCAGAAACGGTTAGATAGGTCGAACAAGATTTGTGAAGGACTATAAAATATTTTGTATTGTTTTTCCTTAATGCTTTAAATTGTATATTAGCAGTTGGAAGTTGTTGATATTAAAATAGGAATCTAAAATATATGTTTTATTTCTGCGAGTCTCTTAAATATTATCTCGATTATTCTTAGCCATTCTCCATGCATCATTAAATGGTAACTTCCCATTGGCTTCAGCTTTTTCCTCGCCTTTTATTTAGAAGGAAGATGAATTGAATATTTGTCAAACAGACAGTTCCCAACCCTGATCCCCCAACCAAACGTAACACCCCACGAAAACGCATAAAAAGATTCATAATGCTTGCATAGAGAATGCCACAAGATTGTGATCGTGTACATGGAGAAATCATGGGAACAACAATCGTTACAAAACATTGAATCAATCATAAGACGCGCAAATCCTCAAGGAAATCAAACAATGGCGCGGAGATTGGTATCGGGATGAGGTTAGGGTCGAAGGGTAGGGAACTTAAGGACTAAGGACTCGGGTCGCCATGTGAGTTCATGTTGCGCGTGCGCAGCGCACGCTCCCGTTAAATGTTTACGCTATTACGCTCAGAAAAGCAGGAGCCGAAGGAGCAGGCAAGGAAATGAGCCTATTATAATGCCTTGAGCCCCGACCCCGACCCCTCGTGTGACCCCCGATTTTTCGAGACGCCGACCCCGGAAAACACAAATCTTACGCGCCAACACGCGACATTCAGATTTTTCCGAAGGGGACTCTTGGCATTTGACTCAGGGGTTGATCCCTGGAGTCCTTCCCCCCTCCCCCAAAAACAAATGATTTTCTTATGTCTGCTCCTTTGGGACTTGAGGATAGGAATTTGTTTGCTTTCCCGGGAAACTGAGCCTGAGACCCCTCATTCAAATGAGCCGAGCTCCTTGGGCGATATTTGTAGTATTTAGTGTGATCTTTAGCAGCTTGACATCTGCCCTGGCTCCCCGACTGGCGAGTTATGGAGTCATGCCCTAATTTCTGGTAGTTCTTAGTTAATTTTACAAACTCCAAAATTTGATGTGCTCCAAGGAAAGGGGTGCTCCTTAAACAGCTGCCACAGTTCATATTGTAGATGGTAGATATGTGGATTATATTTGGAGAATTATATATTTTTAAAGTACTATATTGTAATATTATAACCTACAAATTATTTATTCTTAAGCATTTAAGATTCTTCTAAAATTACTCTTGAAATTTTAACGTATAGCTAAAATAAAAATACTTTAAGTCGTCTTTGATCGTCTTATATCGACCAAGATCAAAGAAGAAAGTCCTCCTTGCTAGTCCTTAAGCTAAATGTCAGCTCAAATTTAACGCCAATTGCACGCCCTTGGAAAAAGAAAGCCAGATAAGAAAGGACCTTGAGAGACATGTATCAGAGGCGGCCCATCGGATGATCGGACTCTGATTCATGGCTGTCCGCTTAGGAGGACAAAGAATGCTCGGTCCAATTAGCCCAGATAAAAAACAGCACTTCTGCTAATCCCGTCAGCGTGTGATTTGGCCTTATGAAATGGCAAAAGCTGCAATCAATAGATGAATGAACCTATGGTTGACTGGGAAATCTGAATTCTGATTGAGAGAATTGAGATTGCGATCGCCGGCAATATGAAAATGTCACGCTTATCGGGTCAGAAACAAGAAACCCTGATGGACCGGGTGGATCTGTTGTGGTTTTGGCGGCGGAAAGGAAGTCGACAGTCGAGGCCTCAGCCGGCAGTCCGACTTTGTCCTCATCATCGTCGCCTTTGGCTGGAGGTGCAGAATGCGGAATGTTTTTGTAGCCGTCGGCCGCTGGCTGTCAGTCAGCTGAGGCCAAACCGGATGGAACACGAAAACAATAACCATATACATGTATCCTGTGCCAGGATATTGCAGTACACTCGAAATAAATGGGAGTTAAATGTTAAAAAAAATAAATATATATAGATAGATATATCATATATCCAACATTTGGTTATCAACTCTGTTTCGATGGTAATTTCAAACGTATGTATAATTTTTTTTCCAAAGTGCATTTAAAGAGAAAATAGAAGTACATAGATTTGCTGAAGTCCCTAAATGATATGCAGGCGTTTTTCTGCTACCTCTCCCACTCCTCGTCATCTTTCCGCAGGACCTCAACCACCTTTCGGCTGTATTTCCTACTCCTACTACCACTTCGATCCTGACCGCGTGCGTGGCCATTGTCCTGACAGCCGTTATTTGAATGACATTTGAATTTTGTGCATTTGCCTCCGCTCGTTGGATTTCAATTGTTGGGTTTTCCTCTGTTCGCCTATCGACGAGTCCTGCGATCGCAACCAGGATCAGCATTTGATGTGATGAATTCATTATGCGGACAAAGGCGCAGACTGCAGCAGATGAGGGCCGAAGTATGCCCAGAGATCTAGGCATTGCGTACTGCTGATCCCTGAAAAGAGGGAAATTGAATTCCATTAAGATTACTACTATTCGATTTAGTTTTCCTATCCTAATATAGGGAAGTTTAAAGGTTACAACTAAGGAGAAACAAAAAGTATTTAATGTTCTTCTAACAGTACACATTTTTATGACTTTAAAAAATTATTTGCTTAAAACAATATATACTAACCGTTTTATACCTACTTACGATAATTGTCATAACAATAAAAAATCAAAATCTGTCCATAAAAAACAACCCCACTATCTCAAACCGATAATAATGGCTGATAAAAACACTCCCCTTAAAAAATCCGATCTTACCCCACAAAAAACCACGCCCTTTTAAAAACTTCCCTCCCAGCTAATTTCCGATAAAGGTCAATTACATAATAATGGCTTCATTTCGAGCATCCGATACACCAATTACCATGTCAACCTTTTTTGTAATGCTCATATATTTTTTACCCTCCCCATTTACCATGTTAAAAAGAACTCACCCCATCTTCATATCGTATGGATAAAAAAAAAGTGCCCTCATGTTAAGTGGCGCTAAAAATCAAATTAAGGGTGTTTACCTAACGACTCCTCGATTACGGAACAGCCTAAAAAATATCCGAGGGAGCAACAGGCGAGGGGATCAGGATCATGAGGGGAAACAATGAAAAAACGGAAGTTGTTTTCCTTTCTTTTTATTTTATGAAGTGTTGCCTTTTTATTGGTGGTTAATTTGAGAGCCCGTACTCGATGTTTGACGAGGGTAGAACCCGATGATGATGATGATGCAACAGGCGAGAGATAAAAAGATACAAGGGAAAAAGGAAAGGGTTCCGAAGGGATGAGTGTGTTGTATTTTTAGTGATCACGTCAGATTGCCCAAATGCGTTGAAAGGGTAGACTCCCCAGTTGTCTGTGGCACGTTTCCTCGGCTCTTTTTCAAGTTCAATGACAAAGATCTTGCGGTGCCACACGCCCAAAGACCATCTAATCCCTTCGCGATGATTGGCCCCTTGGAAAAGGGGGGACATGGACGTTCGTCCTAGGGGGTTTTCCAAAATAAATGAACACATTTCAAGCACTTTTCAAGGGTGCACTCGCCTTAATTTCATTTTGTTTTTATTGCGCCCTGTAAATTGTACCGAAAGACAACGAGAGGGTCTCGATTTGGGGAGGGAAAGTAGGGACCTAAGTGCGTGCGACACTTTTAAAAATAAAACTAACAAACTGTTATGAAGTGTGGCTGAGGAGGAGGGAAAAATGGAGTTTGAGGTTACCAAAAGGGTGAGTTTTCTTCACTAGGGAACTTCAAAATGGCGACCGATTGTCGATGGAAAAAAGTTCAATGGAAAATGTTCTCTTAGAAAGTATAGGTTTTTGAAAATGGAAATGTGAAGGTCATTTAATTTCTCTGTGTAAATAAAATCACATAAAGCTTTAAACTAGTACATACGCATACATAGTTAATCATTTGTCTGATAAGAAAAAATCATTGTAAGCAAATACAGATTTTTTCCCAAACTAAAAGCTTGTCCAGGGCAAGTCTTATCGCATTAACCTCACCACACAAAACCTTCTTATAAGTTTGTTTTTCGCCTATATGTATAATCTAAAAATTAAGTCGATTGTTTCATTTAAGATTAGTTCATACTCGACGGTTGTTGAATTTACTGGTTGAACATAATGAAGTCGAGTGTTTTTCTGATTTTTGTGTTAGTTAGGAACCAGTTTTACCACAGAAAACTGCAGTTTTAACAGAATCAATAGATGAACACATAGAAACGAAAGATCTTCAAATTAATACTCTTTGGTCGTTAGTTAATATAAAAGGTAACCTTTTAGATAAAAAATAATACTGATATTAAAAACCTTTTAAAACAAATTAAAAACTTAACTGCTAAAAAAAGATTTAAATAATGCATTTTTGAAAGATAATAAATACACAATTTGCAGAGCTTATGCGGGGTATATGAGAAGCCTGACTTAAAAACTACAAAAAATGTTTAAAGTAAAACTTCACAATAAGACTAAGTCCAAGGTATATACAAATAAATTAACAAGAAAGCTCCAAGTTCTTGACAAGGGTAAATGTTTCTAATTCAAAAGTTAATGGGGTCTTACCATTACATTTTAATATTCTTATTACAGATACGACGATAAATAATGAAATGTATTTTCTATTATTTCCATAATTCTTGCCAAATAATGTTTTTGCTTTTAAATCCAAAGCAGCTGTTCCAATTAGCAACATTTGGTACCCCCAGAATAACCACCAAAGAAACTGAATAATGTAAAAGGGTTCAGTGTTCGAGCTGACATTTTAACACCTTTATTCAGATGTTTACTCCCTCGTTTTTGGCAAGAGCAAAAATTATTACAATTTTTCGGGAGAAAAACAAGAGAGAAATCAGTTTCCCTCTTTCACTGGAGCGAAAACGAGACCCTTTATTGTCAACCACAATGACCAGCTGAAAAATGTAAAGTTAACCCTTGGTAAATCGAAGCAGAAACTTCACTATTCGGAAAATAGAAGAGGCACAAATCGTAAATTATTGATGGATGTGGACTGAGCACCTGCAGGGAAAAGGGGAAATTGTGGGGGAAAACAGCTGAAACTGAGAGTGAATCATGCAATTACCAGATGTCCTCATTTGAGGACGCAAGCCAAATGGGAGGAGGGTGGATTTTGGGCTGACCTAGAACTTGATTCCTTGGTGGACAACTAACGGAAACTCGAGACCCATATCCGCCCATCAAGCATCCAAGCGTTGACAACTTGTTCTGAAGTATCGTTTAGCACCTGTAACCTCCGACCAGTCCTGATACTGATACATCATCTTCGGGGTCCTCTAATTGCTCACATTACACTCCATTTCTCTATCCCCTACAGCTGACATTTTGCACTTCGAACCTAGCACAAAGACCAATAAGTCGATTTACCCAAACCCAAAGTAGAGGCTTCCGAATCCTAAATCTTTTCAAAGAAGCAAACACATGTTGCCTAAAAAAAAGTATCTTTTACACAAAAAAAAAAAGTAGGAAAACCTTACCTTACCTGTTTTTTATTCACATGTCGGGCTCATCCCTCACCCTCAAAAAAAAAACATATATCGATCCATTGAAACTATTTACCAAATGGTTCTCTGGGTTCTTTTCCATTTTTGTTTTCGTATTCGGTTTTTTTTTGCAACCCTCTCTATAAGGTGGTGGTGGTTTGCTTTCCCGTACCCACCCCATATCACAATTTGGGTAGTTTGGGTTTCGATTTTTTGCCACGTTTTTAAGAAGTGTTTTTTGTGTGATATTTTTATTGGTGGTAATCGCATTTTTGCGTGAAATTTCCTCTATATGGATTGTGTAATAGGCGTTGCTTTGACTTTTTGGCTACGATTTGATTGGTTTTGATTGCTCGATTAGGGAGGGTTCCCATTCTTTTTTTAGGGGGAAAAGGGAAAGCCTTTACTCAAATATAAAATTTGTACACAATTTCTAGTAGATATAGGTATATATGTGTTTTGTTTTATTTATTAAGTTTCCTTAAGTTAAGATATTTATCAACGAAATTTATTAAATATTTTTTTTCGCTTGTTTATAGAACTATTTATAGGGGGGTTGCAACAAATGTTTTATACACTAATAAATAAACGATCCATTTAGATATATATTTTAAATAGAACGTCCTGTTTATCTTAGATTCATTCAGCGAGTTAATAATAAATATTTTGTACACTATTATCCCTTTTAATTAAAGTATGCCCCCTGATTGTATCTTTTATTTTACCCTTTCCGAACTTGGGTCTCTCCCAGGCGTCTATGATTTCTATGTTGACTGGATAGCATCTGGTGGATGTGGTCCGAGGGCAAACAAAAAGTAAAGGCTGCTGGAAGAGTATGGAATCCGGGGAATTCAATCGACTGGCCCACACTAAATACTCTGCATTGTTTGTAGCAAACTGACCAAACGAATATAGCGGCTGGACTTTCTATAGTGCAAATATGGGATACAGAGGGTGAAGGACTCTCAGGACACGCTTATTCGTATCTGTGCAACCCCCCACACTCGGATACAAAAGTAGAAAAATACAAATATACATCCAGAGGCCGAGGCACACTATGTTGTCAACTTCCTTTTTTCGGTCTCTTCATAACGGATGCTGGACATTATCGATGGCGTGGAATGGGAATGGAAACTGAGGATGGTATTCGATGGTGTACTGGGTTATCGGGAAGCCACAGTCCGCTTGCATATATTTTTAACCTTTTGTGTTTTTCGTTAACTAAAGTGCCATCAGGGGCAGATGTTTTTTTCCATCCGTCGTAGTTTTTCTCCTATATCTCCTCTTTTTTCCATCCATTTACATGTGGAGTGGACACGATGGACGCATTTTGTTTGCCGAACTGTAAAAATTGTTTTGTTACTTTCGCTGTTTGCTGTCGCGAGTTTTCTTAGCTATCCGCTTTGTTTATTTCCTATGGGATCTGGTGGGTCCTTCATGGATCTCCAAAGGCTATTCAACATATACGTACACCCCACCACCACCATCAACATCATCATTATCTTATAGGCTTTAATTTCTACAGTTTTGCATATTCACCAACTGATTCGCTGCAATTAGTTTTTGGTTTATGCCTTTGAATTGTAGTTGAAATTTTGTGGTCGAGTGAAATGGCTGTCGACTGGGATGATTAACTATCATGGTGGGCATACATAATGCCAGTTGAATGGATATTTTACTCCGGATTGGAGGGGCTTGTTAAATATAAATTCCATTGAAATATGTTTCTAATAAACGAAAATCATGGTATTTCATCACAGTTTGTGCATGCATAATGCAGTAAAATATGACTATTTGTTATAATAACAACAATTTCTTTAAAATTATATGTTTTTTCCTTAAAACAGTTGGATCTTTTTAAGAAGTGAAATACGTAGCCAATTGTTTAAGTTTATTTTATTTCTTTAAGTCTAATTTCAAAGCATTTTATATTTTAGCCTGAATTTTCAAATTTGTATCGTTCCGAACTGTGTAAAATATTAAGAAAATCTTTAATTAAACAGTTTTCAATAATTTCTTAATTTTCACAATAAACAAGATTAATGGTTTTTTTTTTTTTATTTTTAAAAACAGATATCAAAATTAAAATATAGCTGCATTCTCCAAACTTATTTACAAATAAATAAGTCCCACGAGAGTAAAAGATCAACCTTAAGTATCTGTAAGATACTGGCCACGCGTTTGGGAAGATCTATTATGGGCAGTCCAAACCTCGTAATTCACTGCCAGGCACATAAATTGGCCGAATGCCAAAACTCAGATGGTCAGCACATCCTTAGCGCTTGTTAGCGGCGGCGTTGGCCACTTAAGAATTCGCTACAACCCACCTCAATCTCGCGGGACGAGCAGTGGTCAGCTGTTGACGAGGCACAAGAATGCCCGCTCAAAAGGACTACCTTTTGGGCTCGTTTTCCAGTGAAAAACTGTTTACAGAAATAAATTATCGGGGGTTCAACAAATCCTTAAGGTGGCTCGCTCATGACGTCACGCCTGAGACGTCGAAAGGATCGCCGCACCGCCGGTAATTAACCCATGGTGTGCCCACACAGATGCTGGCGCAGTCGTATACCCTTGATCCGGGTCCCTCGGACTGATCCTGCCCCTGCCCCTGCCCAATTTTCATAATTAAAATGCGTATAAGTTGTGGAAAAAAGGAGCCGGAGCGTTTCGGTAATTCCACTGCTGATCTCTGGATGTGGGCGCCGCCTTTTACTGATGCAATCAACAGCTCGTCGAAGAATGGTGACGGGGTGGTTTGCTAATCATCGAATCCTGCATTTCACCATCGGCACCCCGGGCGCGTTTTAATCAACCAAACACCCACAACATGCTACCCCCTAAGTAATATATATTTTTTGGGTGAGTGAAAAATCCTTGTAAACCCCTTTCCCCTTTCAATGTTTGCTATTTTGGTTTTCTGTTATTTTTAGTGCCAACGCAGCTAAAAATGGCCACCGAATTGTGCACCGTTGTAACCAAACCAAAACCGTTTCCAAACTCAATCCGTAACCCACACCAAATCCGGAATACAACCCCATCCCAAAAATGGCGAAGTCGGGTGGTGGTTAAACATAAATACCCTATTTTATGGCGTTGCTCAGCCCTGTGGGATATACAAATGCCCAAGCCGTTATTATTTATAAATGCACTGAGGAAAATATTTAGTAATAATAGAAAGTAATTTCTTACAGGATTGCTTCTTTAAAATATATGTTTCCTTGATTTTCCTCTTTCAATGCTAAGATCCAAGATCTGAAAAGATCACATTTGAATTCAATTACCTATATTGTTACTTTTTTTAAAAGATTGTCTTACGATTATTGTGCTTATGGTTTTAAAAAAACATATAAGCAATGTGGTATTGATTTATAGGGAGGTAAATAAACATTTGTTGTCTTTTTCCAAGTGCAATTTATTATTCTCTAGACTTTGGATAGGTTGATAATTGCTGAAGGAGACGGGGTACATATTAAAAGCCCAAATTATGTATTGTGAAAAGCGTGCCATACGCGTGTCCTGCTGATCAATCAGAGTTGAGGGAGGTCAAAGGTGAGTCAATAGCTGGGAAAGAAGGAGAGCAAAACAGCTGCCTCCAAGGACACAAGAGAAGTCCCTAACAGGACCAAAATTACACCTTTCAAAATGGTCAACAGACGGGCAATTGAACTATTTGGAAGAACTCCCAGGTTACAAAAGTGGCCAGAAACTCTCCTGTTTTCCTGCTTTTTTTTGTCTATTCCGCAAACAATGACCGGCAGCAGGAAGAAAAAAGATGCTACAAAGCCACAAGCTGAAATAAGAAGTAAGGAACAAAACCAGAAACTAGGGATCGTTGGCTCGGATGAGGGACAATGAGGTTTGGGACTCCCTCGATAAACATCTTTCGCTTGCGGCGGCCACAAGCCAAGAGTTCATCCGGTACAAGGCCAAATTGCCAACTTAACTTCGCTCAAATGAGCAAGGATCCTTAGATCCTTAGATACAGTCTCTGGCTTTAATCTAAAGGGGATATGCAAAATCTAATTTGCGATAAGATCAGGGGGCCTAAAAACATCATCTTGACCCTGCACTCACCCTTGACTCATATCAAAATTAATTTCAGCCATAAATATCAATTATTGAGGAAATTGAAAAATTTTAATGAGGAAAAAACGGCATTTAAACGTAATTTACATGGAAATAATATAAAAGGGAAGTGCATTCTTTAAACATGTATATTCAACCACCAATCAGAAGCAGCCCGGAGAAAACTATTTTTTATGAAATTGAGTTTCCACTCAAGACCCAAAACTGGGATAATAGAATTTCCCTCCAAGCACGCGCCATTTGGCTGAAGTACGTTCGGACGCATGCGCGCCAACCCCAAAATTCCGAAGATCGATCCCAAGTGATCCCCGATCCCAAAAGGAGACGCCTTGCTGCGTCATCTTCCTGCCACTCCTCCGATTCTCCAACGCGTGCTCATGAGTTTTTCATTATTATATAATTCCCCTCTCATATGCAATGCGAATTGTGCGTTTTCACGCAAAACGTCAATAATCCATCAAAATTTCAGGCCTAGAAATATGAAATGAGAGGAGAGATTGTCCAATTTGTTTGGTTGCGCCCCGCACACAAATTTTTTTTGTATGTATTTTTCCATTTTCACTTATCAACCAGGGTATTTAGCACATGATGGAGCAGTTCTTCACTTGAAAAGAAGAATCTTTCTTTTCCATTTTCCCAATCTTTTTAGTAACTTTTTTGGTGTGGGTGATCAGTTTCCAATAAATCATATGGTATAGATCGCGTGTTGACAGTTCTCCTTGGTCAGTCCTCGGACATATGGTTGCGCCCGGTCTATGAGAAATTATGCTGGGGTTAGAAGTCTTAGGGAGTCAACCTAAAAGAATACCTAGGAATCGACGAACTAAGAAATTAATGACCAGTTCCAATGTAATAATGAGAGTTCTGAATTAAGGAAGGAGTCCAAAACTTGCATTAAGAGTTAAGTTCCGAAATTTTAAACACTACGAGAACCTGTATATACAATGTGTATTATACATACTTTAGTATTGTCCAGCCACTATCAATTACGAACACCTAAAATCTATTTAAAATCAACCACACCATAATGAAACATCCAAATATTTAATAATATCTTAACTTTTATTATTTTATTACATAAAAACATTTCGTGGGCAAATCTTAGGCTACTTTAATTTACTTAAAAAGGATTTGTTTAAGGATTACACTGGGCGCACATCTTAAGTCTCGAAATTCGTTTTATGACTTCGGCTTAGATTGTAATGAGTAAATACTAATTTTGATCCGTTGCTCAGATTGCGTGCATCTTGGCTACTCTTTAAAAATCTCTAAATTTGTACTTCTTCTTTCGTCAGTTTCAGTTGCATCGAAAATATTGTCATTAGTGCCAAAGGTTAAAAAATAAAAGGATAAACTTGTAAAATAATATTGAATAAATTGTATTTATTTGATTTGAATTCGTTCGATTCGATTTTGATTTTGCTTTCGACTTTCAACTAACAAAATACTGAGAGAATATCAGAAAGAGAATTGAGCGTATGTGTCTACATACGTAGGTTAAACTAAGTCTAAATATTTATATTAATAAAACATACTCATTTATGTATATGTTATAAACTATATTTTATTAATTTGACTTTGGACTGTTGGTTTTGTTTGTTTGGTTGTTTCGCTTGACTCGCTTGACTTAAAAATTAGTCTAAACTTAGGCTTACGTTTCTCCATGCATTTATGATAATTTTTAACCGTTTTTCAGGGTTTTTAGTCGATTTCGAAAATACAAGAGAGTATAGAGAGACATATAGAAAGGTGGCTACAGTTCGATACAGTTAGGATTAGATATATAAACTTAGGTCTAGAATTAGCGGCTTAATTGGCTTATTTACAATTTTCGACAACAAAATAGTGTTTTGAAAAACTTAGGCTACGAATATATACAATTCTGGACAACGATTAATGTGATAATAGTGATAAAATAATAATAACAAGGTGTGTGGGGGACTTAAGAGTGAGCGTTCCTGGCCATGTGGACGAAGAGGCCGACGGGTCCGTCGCACTTCTCGCCGCACATGTTGCACTTGAACACATCGTCGCAGCTGTGGTAACCCATGTGGATGGTATAGAGCACGGCGTCCTTGAAGAATATATCACAGTACTTGCACTCGTAGATGGCTCCCGCCGCAGCCGGAGTTCCGGATGGAGGAGCTGCGACCGCTGAGGTGGTTCCATTGCTGCTAGAGTTGCTACTGCTGTTCGCATTGCTGTTGCTGCTGGCATTGGAGCTGTTACCCGAGCTGGAGGCCGTGGGAACTGGCACTGGTGTTGGCCTGCGGCACATTGGCCGTTTCCATGGGACTCATCCGCCGAGCTGGTACCCGAGCAGTGCTCCTCGGGCATGGGCTTGCGTCCGGCAATCGGTGAGGACGCAGTGGGCATGCTGCTGCTGCTGGGCACTTTCAGTTGCTCCGGCGAAGTCATGGCCTCCGATCGCAGTTGTAGCAGGGTGTCCAGCTTGAGGACGCGTCCCTTGCGCCTCGAGGCATTCGAGCTGCTCATCAGCGGCGTGGCCTCCTCCTCCACCTTCAGATTCATGGCCAGCGGCTGTTGCTGCTGAGGCTGGTTGCTGCTGCTCGTCCTCCTTCACGGGGGTTCCTTGAGAGAGAATCCATGGCTGAGTCCACCGACTTGCGCTCGTACTCATCATCCTGCTCCTCCTCCTCGTTGTCGCTCTGCTGCTGGTTCTGCTGCTGCAGTTGCTCACGCATTCGCGGCGATAGTTGGGCCAGGACAGCGGCCTGTTGCTGGGCAGCAGCATCTGGAGATTGAGGTTCCAGTAGGGGGAAGAAGGCCATGTTGCGGTTCTGCTGCAACAGGCTGGCCAGGGGAGGCAGAAGATTGGCTGGGCTAGGCAGGCTGGGAGTCTGATCCACGCTGGCCACAACTCTTGGCAGGGGAGGCGGGCAGCGGGAGCACCGGAGATGCCGCCGCGGGAGCCGAGTTTGCTCTGCACCAAAGGGAATCCTTGCAGGGCAGCGCTCAGCTGAGATGTGGCTGGCTGGATGGGCTGCGATGGGCTGCTGTTGCTGCGGGGCCACAGCTGCCACATTTGACTTGCGGCTGCCGCTGCCACTCCCTCCGCCGGCAATGGGTCCACCTTCTTGCTCTTCGGACCCACGACGCGTGCCATAGACATCGATGACCAGCGAGGGATTCGGGGTGCCGTCCTCATCCAGGACCATTCCAGGCTTATGTCCATACTTGCGCAGATGCAGCTTGAAGCTGTGGCAGTACTTGGTGGCATAATCGCAGTCCGCACAACGGTACTGATACACCGAACTGTGCGACTTGCGGTGCGAGTTCAGCATGGACTTGTTCACACAGGTATAGCTGCATTTGTCACACTGGAAGGGCTTTTGGTTCTTGTGCTTTCGGATGTGGTACTCCAGATGGTGCTTAAACTCGGTGGACGAACGGACACTTGGGGCACTGCAGGATCTTGTCCGGTTTCATGTGGGTGCGGGTGTGTGCCCAAAAGTCCACCTTGGTGATGGCCACAACGCCGCAGGTCTTGCACTATGTAATTCTTCATCTTGCCATGCGAATTGTAGATGGGCATGCGTATGTTCGTATCATCGTCCTCGGACTCGGCCATGTACTTCATGTCCTCGCTGGAGTTGGACATCTGGTCGTGCTCCTTCTCGGGCTCTTGATTCGATTGACTGGACTTGGCCGGCGGACTTGGGCGGTGTGACATCCATGGGCGGTGTAAGAGCCTGCAATTTCTCGCTGGTGCTACTGCTGCCGGTGGCAACTGCAACTGGAGCCACTGTGGATGCGGAATGTGGGAGTGGGCTGAGGACTGGGTCGCAGGTTGCCGCCATAGAAGTGCTGCATGGGATTGGGCAGACCCGGTGGCGTCAGGGGATAAAGCCACCTATCAGATGATGATGGTGATTGATGCTGATGCTGGGCTGCCTGGAAATGCTGCTGGTATTGCTGCTGCTGCAGCAACTGTTGCTGCAAGTTGGCATCGTAGTGTTGCAGGCTGTTTCTGATCGTTTTTGACTGGGCGACGGGGTCATGGCGCAGAGGGTATCCATGGGTTGCTGCTGATGCTGCTGCTGCTTGAGGAACTGCTCCAGGTGATTGGTCGAGGGTATAGGGGATTGGCGCGGATCTGCTGGCCACGCTATTCCCATCGAGATGGTGACCCGGCTCCTGTTTGATATTGGCCGCAAACATGCTGCTGTACCAGGCGTTGTGCTGCTCGTAGTTGGTCGTGGCTGTCGTCTCCCAGTTTCTGCATCTTGGCGGCTCTAGACGGCTGTAATGTGGAAAAAAAAAACAAAGAGAGTGGGGTTAGTATGGCCATTCAAACACTGCGCCTTGCGTCGAGTTTTTTCTCCTTTTTTTGCTTTTTTCGCTTGTTTTTCATTTTATTTTTCCTCGCTTTTCTTTTTTTTGTTGCGGCACCACCCTAACACAAGCCAGGGGTGGCTGGCCACCCACCCCCATTGAACGGGATTTGAGTGATTTCGGAACAAATGGAGGAAAACGGGTAATCGGTGATGGCTGGGATAATATCCTAACCGTTTCGTGGCCGCTCTTTGGCTGTGATTCTATCAAGGTATATTCCAAATTTTTTTCGGGATTTTTGTATGGTGATGATGTTGTCGTGTGATGATGTTGTCGCTGTGCTAACAAACTCGTGGACTGACTAAGCAATTGCAACAGGCATTGGCTTATATGCGGCTCAGGTAGACGGACGCACGCGTCAAGGATTAGATGGGCGAAAGGTGACGGGAAGTCAGGTACAGGTCGCGGATTGGGAATTGCGAGGATCGGGGGTTCGCGGATCGCGGATCACGGATCGCTTGATCCATTCTGGATTACGAGCACAAAATTGGTGCGAAACAAAAAAGAATTACGCGCACTTGGATTTGGATGATCCGGGAGCTTAGCGGATGGCCAGCTTAGCAGCGAACTGCGAATTTTCCCTAGGTTTTCTATAAGGGATTAACTAGAGCGCTCCTGACAGCAGGAGTAGGCAACAAAGGAGGCAGTTTCATGCTTAATAATAAAAAGCAAAAAGGATTGCGGGATTTAACTAAATTAGCGGATCAGAGTCGCTTAGACCTGCGGGAAATTTCCTTGGGCCAAACAAATGCCCGGACTGACTAAACTATATGCAATACCATGAATTCTTCCCTAATTACCGCATTTATTTAATATATTGCTTTATTTATAAGTTTGGATATGGAGGGAAAAATCTCAGTAAGGCACGAACTATACTAAAATATAATATTCCATGGGCATTTTTTGATGAATACAAAAGTGTATGGAATCTGTAAAGTGCATCTTTATAGAAATAGGTATCACATTTTTTAAAATTAAATAGTTTTAAATATTAAAAATCTCTCTACCACTTAACTTTTTAAATAATTCTAATGCCTTTTCATATCCCCATCTAAAAGTTTTCGAAAGAAAAACGTTTTCCTGGCAACAAATTTTCCGCTAGACATTTCACTTTGATTTGCGTAGTTCTACAAATAATTCTCGCATTAAAATTTTTTGTTCCGCTGCATTTGCCCATTTTTTTCAATTTCTCAATTTCCAATTTCACGCTGAAAAATTGTGCAGTTGCTGCATTTTTGGGTAATTGTTTGTGCTTTTAAGTAAATATTATTAAAAACGCAAAACGCAAAAGGGGGGGGGGGGGGGGGGGGGGGGTTGGGTGGTAAATGGTATATGGTATATGGGGTTGGTGTTGTGCTATCTGGCAGCTAAAATATCTACAATACTTAGCCATAATTGATGGTTCAGGAAACAGAAAGTGCACACAAAATGAAGCTTAGCATATTTATTTAATTTCGCTATTGTGGATATTTTTAAAAAGAAAAGCCAAAATTAATTGCAGTGCGTGTGTGTGGGTGTGGGTGTTAGTGTGAGTGGGGCTATGAAAGAAACAAAGAGAATTTTTGCCTTTCGTCTGGGCTTTTTTGTGCCATGCCCAACAACAGCAACAAAGCCAAACTAAAGGCCAAGTGTAAAATTAATATTACGCCGGGCATGCAGGGGCGTGCGGAAAAGGGGGGTGCGGCCACAACGAGTGCAGCCAGGCAACCGAAACTGCAAAAGTAAACTAAACATGTGCTAGTCGTTTTTGGTCCCCCCGCCACCCCCCAACACCCCCTTTTTACCCCTCTAAAAATATCATGAAAATTGCAAAAATGGAAAAATTCGCAAACGCAGAAAATGCGCCACAAAAAATGTTTTTGTTGAAAAATCCGTACAAAAAGCAAGCCAAGAGCAGGATATGCCAGAAAATATAAACGTATATTTCTATATAGCATACCCCATTGTTGTTGGCTTAGAACAACTTGTTGTTGTGCCCCTGGTAAAATGCAACTTTTTGGAGCTGCACTCGCTTGGGGAAAAGTGCAGTGCTGCTGCTGCTGCTGCTGCTTTTGAAGTGATTCAATGTCATTCGGGATTTATAAATATATCCCGTATAATATGTGTATATTTATTTTTATGCGCCTAACAAAGCCCCATTTGTTTGATTTGTGCTCGGTTCTTTTTGTCAGAAAACATTAAAACTGTCGTCTATGCCAAAGTTCCGATCTTGTGACGATGATGAGATGATGGTCCTAAAAAATCATCGCCAGGGGCCGTCACATATTTATTATATTTGAAATGCATTTTGGCAAGTGCCAAACTATTTGCCATTAAAAAATTGCCCACGTTGACTTTGAATTATAGTTCGATGTCTAAATTTAAATTATTAAAAAAGAAAAGTCGAAAATGCATTTGCCGAAAGAAGAGCGAAAAGAAATGCTAAAAATTGAGGGGGGGATTTGGGAGGCGCAGGAAGGCGAAAAAAAAAACAACATGAAAGTCGACATGTAAACAAATAAAATTAGCTGTCAGGCGTAGAGGGGGGCGTGGCCAGGGGCGGTGTCTAAGGGGGTTAAGGGGGGACTGGGGGATATGCGCTGCAGTTCTGGGCAAAAACAGACAGCGCGGGCAAAAAACAAGTTCACCCAAAGATCGGCCAAAAGCCAGACAGATTTTAAAATATTGTTTTAGAATTTTTGCCGTTTGCATTTTTAGCAAATGATTTACCACTCGGTGTGTGTGTGTGTGAGTGAGCTCTCTTGTTTGTGTTTCTAAGGTTAGACAGAAAAAGAAGCACTCGACCACAAACAACAAGGAAGGGCAGAAGTACAAGAACTAGAAGAAAGTTGGGGACTTGAGATAATGGAGCAAAATGATTATTAATAATAGAACACTTTTAAATTTCAAGAAATATTAATAATCAAAATATTAAAAGATCAAAAAGAAAATAAATACAAAAAAATTGTGTAAAACTATCAACATTATAGAACGTAAAACCTCTCAAAAACCGTGTATATTCCTGAATGCCTCAACAATTTTTAATTTTCCCCCGCAAATGTGATTTGCCATTCTTGTTTATTTGTTTATCCATTGAAAGCTTTTCGCGATTTCTACCTGCATATGTTTTTTACGATTTATTGGAGGTCATATTCAGCGAAACGCCAGAGAATACTAGATGGTAGTACCCCCATTTACTTACCTTGGGGACGCTCCAGAGGAATTCTCCGGGAGAATTGGGAAACGGGAACCGGGAGCACGGAACTTTTTTCCCAGGTCGCGGCCTCTTTCTCTCTTTTGCTCTCGCTTGACCGCGGCACGGTTACCGTTAGACCAACACACAACGAACAGTGCGTGCGAGGGGGAGCGGCGATGTGGGGGCTCCTTGCTCTTCGTTTTTGTCTATTTTTTGGGCCTCGCTTTTTAGCTAGCTTTTTTGCCTTCTTTTTCGCGGAATTCGCGCATGTGCGGAAAAGTAAGTTTTTGGGTAAATCCTTTGTTTCTGAATTTAACTTTTTTTTTTCAAGCACGAACACGAAGTTTTGTGGGTTTTCAATAGGCAATATTTATTTTGATAGCAGTTAAGTTTCGTCCTTTGGAGTTTGTTGGGTTTTGCTTTTGTTAGGGGCTCTGCCTGTTTATGCTGGCGACTTTCGTTTTCGGGACTCGGAGCACAACTGACTAAACTCGTGCTCAGCGGGCTCTTCTAATAGCTGAAAATCTGCTCCTCATAGTGCACTCGCCAAAAAAGAACTCAAAGCTGGTCCACTCGAATCTCAAATCTCAATTGCAAAGCAGAAACAAATGGCAGAAGTGCAACAACACAGCAGGAAAAAGAAAGGCGGGGGGGAGAGGAGAGAGGAGCCGCCGTTACACGGAGAGCAGAAGAGAGCGAGCAATGGCAGAGCGAAACTCACTCAAAACGGATGCTAGCTGTAAATCTGAGTGATTTCCCCCAACCCCAAAAACAACACAGCATCCCCTTCTTCGTTGCCTTCTCTCTTGCACTCACTCTCTACCTCTCTCTCTCTATTTCGCTCATTTTATCCTTTTGCATTTTCTGGCGCTGCATTTTGGCCGATTGCAGCTGCCTTTTTGGCTCTTTGCCGTTTTTTGGCATCTCCGCTTCACTATTGATTATTGATTTCTGTCCCCCAAAAAAGAGAGAGAGAGAGGGAGAGGGGGCCGCCTTCGCCAATTGTTTTTTGGGCAACTTTAAGCCCAGACACATTAACAACTTAGCCAACTGCAATTTGGCCGATGAAGTTGGGGCCGAGCAGATTTCTTGTTGCTTTAACACATTTTCGTGTGGGTGTGCGTGTTAACTTAATTTTGGGAAAGCTTTGCCACAATTAGGATCCGAAATTTGGCTTCTCCACAGGGTGAATGGGGATATGGGATAGTATTAAATCCATTTGGGAAAATGCATCTTTGTAAACAGGGATTTTCATAATAATTTGTATCTTTTAGGATTTGATATTATTATTTTCATAGCCAGAAAGTTTATTTTCAGCTTGTGTGTGTTATTTGCTCTCAACACTTATTATATTTTACAATGATGACAAAAATATTATAAGCTCAAAAGGATATTATCCTTATTATTAAATAGAAATAAATGGAATTAAAATAAAAAATTTTAGAAAACTTGTGTTTTTAGGATAAATGAATAAATACTTGTACATATGTATATTGTTTCGTTATATAATAATATTCACATTTATTATAATAAATAATACAAATAACAAATCCTAAAACTATAGTAACGTAATTTTAAAACTAATTTATAAACCTTGCTATCTGAAACAATGATTTAGATTGATTAAAAAAACTAAAACATAGTTAGTAATTATTAATTACACTCGAAATTAAGCTGCCTCTGGTCATCGGGCTTCCATGATTATTTTATATATTCATTAGAATTGAAATATTTGGGCTAGTGCTGATGAAAGTGGGGATAATTGGGCGTTATCCGAGGGGCGGGGGAAATGTAAAAGCAATATTTACAAAACAAACGACATGGCAGAAAGCAAACAAAGCGCCGCCGAAATGCAAATTACACAAGTTGTTCGCCAAATGCAGAGGGAAATGCGAAAAGGACCTATATGGCCTACCTGCCGATGCTGCAGAGGACAGACCTGCCATTGACGTTTCTCAACATGGCCAACCGGATTACGAACTGCAACCGGACTTAGCGGAGAAAGGATTAAAGGACGCATAACTACCTGATCGGCCCGCCCAGTTCATTAATCCGCGCATCCGAAGAAGTGCGACTGGAACTAGAGTGATGTGGATTTAAAAGCGATTTAAAAGTTGGCCCGCCTGGCATAATCCAACATTACGCAGTACCCAGGATCACGAGGGATCAGTGCCGCTGATCCGTAGGATCCAGTTGGTCCCGAGCGATTAGCGCTCGCTGATCAGCCCGATTAGCGCTGCTTAGGCGGGCGGGTGTTTGGATCCTTTGCGATCCTGGCCATCCCTTCGGAAAGTTATGTAAAGTTGAAGCTAAGGACATAACAAATTAACCCAAGGACCGTCACGCTTGACCTTTTAATTGGTAGTAGTGATATATGTACCTATCTGTGATCTGGGCAAACACAAACATGCTGCCGATGATGATCATGATCGTCTAATTGCCGAAAGTCCCTGCCACCACGTATGCAAATGATCCTTAACCTTTGGCCTGCCGCTGTCTCAGTCGAAGTTCCTTCGAGGGGAAGATCAACAGGGAGGATCCTCACATCTTTATCTCCAGATCTTCACATCTTCCATATATGCAAATGGATTTCTCAAGAGTGCAGCCAAGCGGTTGGGATTTTGTGGTTGACCGAGCTGCCCCTCGAGAGAGGATCTCATTAGGATCCCTTTTTTGTGTTTTGATTTGGCGCACTCTTCCCCGTGACCTTTGTCCTCCGGCCTGTTGAGATATCACCTTGAGTTCGTAAGCTGATTTCATGCTAAGGATGATTTGCCATTTTACTTGAGTTTTTTTTTCTCCTCTGTAAAGATTTCTCTTTTTTGTTGATTGTTTTGGTTTTTGTGAGGGGATTTGGCTCCTTGATCTTAAGTGCAAATTGGTTTTGATACACAATTACTTAGATTTGAGAGCTACCGTTGAGTTCAGAATATTTTGAAAACAGTTTTATATACTTAAATTTAAAGATTTCAAAGATGTTGTAGAAACTGTTTTAATGTGTTTTAAAGATAATGTTTTCTAAACCAATATTTGAATAAATAAGACTTTAATTTTACTTTTTACGATTTCTTTGGCTGCAGAACCATCCATACAAACAGTTTAATCGTTTTTTATGTACCTAATATTACAGAATAACAAAAAAAAATTTATAGAAATATGTCCTTAAATGATATTTAAAAATCTGATGAAAACTATATATTTGGCATTTACTAAGTTCATTGAATCCCTGCTAGTTCTGACTTGTCTTTCTTTTACATACAATTCGTGGTTTCTATTTCAATATTAAAGATCTATTCTGTAAGTCCTGGGTTGCTTAGGTAGCAAAAAACACTTGCAAATCTGTGCTTCATTTGCTGGGTTCATTTTGCACACTTCACAAGCCATGTCGAGACCCTTAGCAAGCCGCAAAAATTAGCATTTCGCATAAATCAGATGTGAAAAGTGCTCGCGAGTCGCGAAGTTACGCCCACGAAAAGAGGGATGCGGGAAAATTCCGGCGAAATGTTATGGTAAACACAGGAGAGGATGGCCGAGGGCAGGCGTTCGCCCAACATCCGTAAATCCTTTTTTAGCACGAAAAACCGAAGGATTAAAAAAGGAAACTAGAGCAGGGGACCGGGCCGGGGCGAATAGTTGCTCTAATTTTCATTGTCCGCCTTAATGGTTACGCCGTAAAATTGGCTATGCGGCGAAACAAAAGCCTGAAGGACGACGGCAGGACATGCAGGACAATCGCCCGGTGGATTTCCAGTCGACACGCCACGAGATTTTATGAAGGCGACTCGCTTTGCATGTTGTTTTCTAAGCATTTCGCTTCGGTCCCGGTTTGTTTTGGTCAGGTAAGACCTTCGATCAACAATGAAACTAGCTGGAAAATCGCGAGAAACTTCTAAAGACACAATGTTAATATACAAGATACAATATTCGAGAGTCTAATGGTCATTAGAGGGGATCGCTCTATATACAATTGTGCCCGGCACTTTGGTCGAAACTTAAAAAACCTCGCAAAAAACTCACTTCCGCGTAAGGAAGTCTATTTTTGTCTACTTTTTTTATAGTGGGCACCATAAAATATTTAGTTTTTTTATGATCAACGGACAGGTCAGGTAGACGCCTGCCGTTTTTTGTGTGCGACCTTAACCCTTTCACCATTAAGAAAAAATCGCATCCTGGGAGTGTCCTTGCCAGTTTCCCTCGAAACGGTCCACAATTCGGTGTGTTTTGCGTTTTCTCTTCTTTTTGTTTCCAGCTAATGTCTGCGTCTTTGTGTTCTTTATGACGCCTCGGTTGTTTCTTTTTTATGATGTCCTTTTGTCCTGCGAGCCTCGTTGCACGGCCAAATCCCTACTTCCTCAACCCTTTTGCGGGCGAGAAAGTTGGTCCTGGTTCGTCGAGAAGGGGTTAAGAGAAAACTGCATCGCACTTTTTACGAGCCGCGATCTTCTCGGAACTACATTGGTCATTAGGCGAAAGGGTTAAGTTCGATTCTGGCTCTGGGTGGGTTTATGGGGTGTATTCAAATTCAAAGGGTTAAGGCGAGTAATTTCTAAAACATTTTACTGCAGGGAAAATACTGAAAAACTTGTAGGGGAAATGTCCTGCGACAGGGAGGTCATATAAGTATGTTCTTATGAATAAAAAAAAATATTTAAAAATTCGAGAAAATTGTCAAAATATATTAAAAAGTTATTTTTTTGTATTAAAATTAAATTGAACTAACTATAAAAGGAATTCTTAATCCTTATCATAGAGCAATGGTTTCCTTTCTTCCAAAATCAATATACTGAAAATATTTAAAATGCTGACATATTTGTTATAATCCCAATCTTAAACATATGACATATCAGATCTTTAAATAAATGAATAGAAAGATTAAATAGTAAAAGGAAAATCATTTTAATGGGTCGTGCATAAGTAACGGCCATCAACAAAGATTCTTAAAAATCCCACAAATTATATTCGATCCTCCTGGCTGAACATTTGGCGCGATTCCATTCGTAATTCGCTGGAAATAAGGCCACTAAGTCGCCAGCGAAATGCATTCGGACATTGGACATTGGACAAATGTATAAAGGATTTTTGAGTCCAGCCATTGTCTGTCCATCCGGAAAGACCCAACGAAAACGAACCATACCAAATCCCGAGCTTAGCAATCGGCGTTGGGAAAAAGCGCAAAAATGTACCCCCTACCCTAACCTCTGACCATTGCTCACCCACCCAGAGAGATCCTTGGTTGGAAAGGACGATGTGCCGTCTAATCAGTCCACATTTTCACACTTTCGTGACCCCCCTGCGGCGCTACAGATGCGGATCGGGGGTTGGCCCCTGGCCATTGGCCATTGGGCATTGGTCAGGCGATGTGGGATAAACAAAAGCAAGCAAAAGTAAAATAGAATAAAAATATAATAAATTGGGAACGCGCCGCCAGCGTCCTGGTCCTGTGACCCCTTGTCAGCGTCAGGCAGAGGTTAAAATTAATGCGAATGCGGGGAAATTGCATCAATTCGGGGTCACGGCTAAGACGCCTCAAGGAGAGCGAGGGCATAGGGGTTGGCTAGGGTCAAATTTATGGCTCGACATTGAAAATTGAAAACTGTAACAGTGGAGCGAAGGATTTTTGCAGCTCGTTCGAATTTGCGCTTCATTGTTTTGCATGTTGTGAAAAATGGTTCGATTTTGGATTTTAGGAGGTGGGGTCGCCGGGTTAGGGCGATTTTAATTGACCATTGGGTGACCCTCCTGACCTTTTCCGTCTTGACATTTGAAAACGCTGTGATCCGGCATTTGAATAATTTTTCATTGCCATCCCAGGTTTTTTTTATTGCAAATGGCATTTAATTGTTGACCCCTGAGTTTCCCACTCAACAGAACCGGAAAATGTAACGTATTTCTCGTCCATCGGCAGCTGGAAAACTCTCTGCTTATGTTCCAGCCCAGCTCGAAGCTCTTTCCTCGTTGGTTGAGCCAAAGAATTAGCTAATGGCCAGGCCCGTTTTTCGGAAAATGTCGGTAATGGCCCGGCGAACTAAGCCGGAAAACATACGGCCGAAATGCGAATAAAAAATTGAACTTCTTACGATAAATATGCGAGCCTATTAGTCGCACAGTCAACGCCGGGCCCAAACCAAAAACACGGCCATCAGGCTTTTAGCCCAAGCCAAGCCCATGTCAAGCGCTGAATAAGTAATTCTTTTTCTAGGATTGCGACCATCAGGATGATATTCCAGGACTCGCTGCTGCCAAGGTGTGGGTGCCAAGAACAAAGGGCACAAAACGATACCACGGCTCCAACGCGCAGGATGTGAAAGGACAAAGCAGAATATTTTATTTTCTAATGAATGTGTTGAAATGCCAGATTCCGGATTTATTTGGCAGACGGGGATGATGCTTGGTCTTAGGATACCCTGTATACAAATTTGGAAATTAGCAATACGACATTCATATTATACAAGATTTCTTTCCAAAAAACTAAAATCCTGCAACAACCATTTTTAGATTTTGAATTAAAAATTATTTTACAAATGAATATTGAAATCTATGTCCACACAGAGAGAATTATTAAAGTACATTGTTCTTAAATTGAGAACATTCGTTCTTAAAAACCTTTTAAGTACATTTTGGTATCAATGTTTTTAATATTATAACAAAATGGTGAGAAGAGAAAAGTTAAATTGATTTGTTTTAAAACTTTTTGATAAGTATACCCTAAAGACAACTTGATTCGAGCAAAATAAAAATATTTTCAACTTCAAAAATGTTGTTTTATTTTTAAGTACATTTTCAACACAGATGAGAACGTCAGAATTTCTCTGGGTAGTTTTTATCTGAGTAGTAGAAGAAAAACAATGTTTATTGTTAAAAATAAAGATATATCTCCAAAGCTGTGGTTCTTAGGCCTATTCTCACATTATTATTATTTCCCAGCCGAACTGAACCCAATGAATGGATCACATCCTTACATCCCAAAAAAAAGTAAGGCTGCATTAACACTTGGTCCTATTCCTCACATAATCCCATATACTGCTCCCTCGCATCCCCAGCTTCTTTTGGGCTTACCGTTAGAGTGTAAACACCACTGTCATTTATTTTCGTATTATCATAATGAGGACTCGTATATTTTTATGTGAATTTCTTGCTTTTTGTGCCAGAAACATTAGCCAGCAAAAACCAACCACCCAGAAGGGCAGTTTTACCACCCCTCACATGTCACTCAGATCCCGCATGTGTGTGCGTCCTTGTGTATAAAAAAGGCACCCGAGCTGAAATAAAAGTAAAACACAAAAACAGTTTCGCATTGGCAATTCGGTTTTGTTGTTGTTAAATTATCACCCAGTTCGGGCCAAATAGAAACTATATATCCACCCCAAAGTGGGGTGGCTCGGCTATTTATGCAGACTCCACCAACCCCCTTCAATTCCAAAAAATTTACAGGGGCGTAGGAGTGTTTTAAGAGGACAAGTAGTATAGGAAGTATTGCTTAATAATTTCATT